>NW_009213448.1:5840-7925 GCF_000690835.1 Fulmarus glacialis | reverse complement strand
GAATGCTGAGGTGTGTGTAGAGGTGCGTATAGGAGTAAGGTGGGCTTGAGGACAGGAGGTTGCACGTGCAGGTGAAGGTTGAAGGGGAGAGGAGGCGGGCGGAGGATGGGAATTTACAGGTCGGGACAGTGGGAGACGGAAGGGGCAAACCAGCTGCTCGGCAGTGCTTTAGTGGAACACGCATCTCAACACAGCTGTGTTATTTTTGTGCTGCTTTACCACAGCATTAAGTAGTCAGAGTGTATCCCTGAATTGGGCAATGAAAGTTAAAATAAACAATTATTAAAGAACCAACATGCTTTGTATTTGCAAATCATTTGAAAAACTGCAAGGTAGCATTCTTTGGGCCACTTGCTTGTTGTTTGCGCATGAGTTTTTCCAATGTAATAAAGGTACATTGTTTCTGTTTTGCAATGTTAAGAGGAATTAAGGTTAAGAATGCGTTCAGTTATTGAGGACAAAATATATGAAAGGTATGGTGTAAATATCCCCGAGCTAAGTATTACAAACCCAGGAAACACCCAGAATTAAGGTCAGATTTGAAAGAAATCCGAACAAATTAGGGTATGGAAATGCACAGCTGTAGCCTATAGTGACACCAAAGAAAAATCAGAACTTGTCTTGTCTGTGACAACATGTGGTCACAGACATTTGGTCATTTTATCAGGTCACTAAGGGGCAGAGCTGAAATAATTTGTGCACCTTGTTAGCACATTCCAATACCTTTTTTCCCTTAGCAAAGTTTGGCTTTGAAACAAATGCAACATTTCTGTGAAATTTCTTAAATTTTGGGAGGAACTTGAACGCTTACTTTTTGCAGATTTGATTTTTTCTATTTCAGAGGCTGGGCTGTTAGAGATTTAATGCTACTCTTTGGCCTATATGTGGGTCAGCAACATCCATGTATCTCACCAACATCCCTATCAGACTGATTCAAGAGATTGACAAGATAACAAGTGTAGATTATAAAACATAAAGGAAGCACTGTACAAGTGTTTAGCTAATTGGTACATTGTAAAGTAAGCTCTGGCTGTACAGGTAAGATGATTTTGAAAAGGATGAAAGCCAAGCAGATACGTGGGCTTTGTAATTCCTACCATACAGCCTTTTCATCTGAGGAGTTTAATTGCAGAGAAATCAAACCCTTGTTCTAGGCCACAGTGGAAATTCGTGCTGTCAGAACTGGGATTAGAGGTTAGTTATTCCAGATTTTTTTTTTTTAATCTTTTGTGTGTGATTTTCACTGGGCTGTGCTGCGCCTCTCTCGTTAACTGAAAAAAAAAGATTGATGTCAGTGGAAAAATGTGTACATTACAATTTTCCATTATTTTCACATTTTCTAAAATCCCTTAACTCATTTAAGTTCTCTGATTTTTGAGCCAGCGTAAGCTGTGAATGCATACATATGCACATACTTACTGATGTAAATAGCTGCTTAATTTATTGTCCTGGCTGCGTCCTCCAAAATCACTAAAGAAACAGGCCCTGCCTGAGCAGATTGCTTTTATGGTCCTCCTAATGAAATACGAGTCTTGTTCAGCTCAGATGCCAACCCTTGAAACACATTTTTCCCCAAAGAGCTATGAAGTTCCTTCGTTTGCTGCCGTGGGATCTTCTTGCTGATGGAAATGCCATCGCTGGGGATTGCAAACCGGGGAGAATGCTCCTGCGGAGCACCTCCCGCCAGGTCCCGCGTGGCAGGGTCAGCGCTGCCTGCTCCTCCTCCTTATTCACGCCCTGAGCTTGTTTTTTCAAAGACTTTTTTTCCCCTCTTCCTTGTCCTTTTCCCTAACTTGCAGGAGGAGGCAGCTGGCCTGGAGCCATGTGAGGAATAATTAAGGTTACGTTTATCCATTCTTTCAAGAAAAAACCCAATATATCCTGGAGTCCTCTCCTCTAGGATGCTTTTCTCCAAATACCCCCCCCGCCAAGGCAGGCCGTGATGCTGATTGCTCTGGAGTCCTTGCCTGAGGTTCATTCTCCTTTTTTCGTTTAAATAAATTTATACTCTTCCTCATTAATGCTGTCAATCTCTTTGCCCTCAAGAAATAGGTTTGTACTCCATCTGTGTAGACAGAGCACTCG
>NW_009213448.1:0-5809 GCF_000690835.1 Fulmarus glacialis | reverse complement strand
AGCGGTTACAGTTTGGGGCTAAAAGGGATTTCAAAAATTGTTGTTTTCTGAGGATTTCGTAGACGTATGCTTAAATCTGAGTGACCCGTGTTTGTTTATCCTGCAGGATATAGAGACAGTCTCAAGATCAGAAGGGAACAGCAATGCCCCTGTGTAATAAGACTGCCTGTAGTTACTGTGCCTCTTCTAAATTCATTTGGTGGTCATGATGGCTTCTAAAGATGCTTCCTGTAGGCACAAGATCACACCGTCTCTTAATGTAGAGACTTGTTCTGTTAAAATAAAATCTATAGTCTGTTTTAAAGGACCGTCTCCCCTTTAAATAGTCATCTTGTTGACAGTTCATTACTCCTTTGGGTAGGTATTTCCAGATTGGCAAGTGCCTGTCTGATGAGACTACTTTTATTCAGACAAAACAAATTGTTCTTTGTTGACATAATGGACGCATGTCAAATCTTTCTTTTTCTGTCGTTTGTTACCACCCATCACTGTTTTCACCACCTTGAAAGTTTGCTTTAGAACTGAAGCCACTTACCTGTGCCGGGGCAGAAGATGTGTGCAATCTTGGCAAAGCCACCCAGTAGCTGCGGCCCTACTGGTGGATACTTGCTTTTCTGAAAAAACAATGTCAAGGTAAGCCAAAAATAGCCTCATCGTGCACCCAGCCTATACAACACTGAAAACTTTTTGCATATTGCTGAAGCATGAATAAAGTGTAAATGTATTGAAAAAATCCCTCAAGTAAGATCAAATTGCAATTTGAATACTGAAGAGAGAATAACTTCCATTTTGTTCCCCAGGATTGTTGGCCTGGAGCTCTCCATGCCACAGAAATATTGACGCTTTCACAGTATTTATTTTAAAAACATTTGATTTTTCTCTACAGTTAAAAAGATAAAATTAATAGAAAATTACCAGTAGAATATTTTCTTCGAAGCATAAGGCATAATAATCTAGTGTTTTAGGTAAGTGTTAGACTTGTGAGCTGGACTTTATTTGTATAAATTCTTCCCAGTAGGAAGAATTCTTGTTCCACATAATTGACCAATTTGGAAGGCAGATTTCATTTTCACCACTTTTTTTTTTTTTTTTTTTTTTTTTAAACTGAAAAGTCAACTAGCAAAAGAAGATGTGTTCTGTTCCTGTTTTTTATTCTCTCAAAGATGAGAAGACAGCACTACTTTCCTGTTTCTGGGTGTCTTCCCTTAAGTTTTTTTGGATTCTCTCAGATCCTTTACAGTAATTTGTTGAAATAGATTTTTGTCCCAGAACTGCTATTTTCTGCTATCTTTAAAAGAAAAACAAAGTCACTCAAGGGGCAGGAAGATGGGAGGGGAGGAGTGGGTGTGTGTTGAGGTGCGCTGAGGCTTTTGAAAAGGAAAAATCTGCCTTATTAACAGTAAAACCTTGGAAGAAACAGAGTCATGAGAATCTGGATGCTTTTTAAGGATCTCTTCTCTGTCACACGCTCCCTCCTCTCATGTTCATCTGGGTTTTTTGCAGTGTGGTACTTAATGCTTCTTCCTAAGTCAAAGACCAAATTTTCATGAGTACCTATCTTTACTTTTTAGACTCATAGTGAGAAACTCGTCATCTCTGTGCCTTGTTTTCCCATTAGCTATACTGGCGTGTAAAAGGCGAGACTTTACTGAAGTGGGCATTCATACTTATTTAAAAATGAGACGAGAGTTGGCTCTAGAGTGTGAATAATTGCTCCTCTGTAACTTAGTTACTGAAAAATATTCCGTGTACCTGGGAGGAATCCATTGAAAGAGAAATGTTTGACCTGTGAGCCCTTCTGATTTAATCTCCACTAGACTAGTCAATCCCATCAGTTACGTGCTGCCTTTTCTTCCAACCTATTCTGATTTTACTTAGTATAAAATTTCCCTTCACTCATAAATTTTGCATAGGTTCATCTTCTTGTTTTGACTCCGTGGGGTGGCACCTCTTGAAGCTCTTAAAACGCTGATTCAAGCGAATGACTTCCCATGTGTTTCATTCTTTTTCCTTATGCCTTGCACCTAATTGCTCTGTTTATCAGCACTGGTACTTCATACAGATATGGCAGTTTTTTATCCCGTTAATTACCACGAGTGAAACTGAGGAGTCATTTTTGGTTGTGCAACCCAGGAGCCTGAGGAAAATTCCTGATGTCTTTTGTCAGACTACCTCTGCCCCAAAAATGGCTTGTCAACATCAGAACTGCATTAATAAAATGTTTATTTAGCACCTTTCAGGTTGAAGGATCCAAAAGCACTTTACAATTAACTACACACATCATCACCGAAATGCATCCAAACAGAAAATCAGCAGACAACTCACTGCATAAATTTCAAAAAGAACAGACTTTTGACCAGCCGCTTGGCCGGAAAGCAAAGTAGAAGCTCTAATGACCTGTAGCAAACAGGATTCTGATTTTGGTTTGGTTTTTGAAGGTCTCATCTGAAAAACCTACACGGTAAAGCTGCATTCAACCCAATTTAGCCACCTCAGAAAACTGGAGATTTGCATCAGCCCTGCCAAGATTAGAATCTGTGGTGCCAGGGAGTCTAGCCTAATCCTAACCTGACATTTAGATGACTAAGCCATCACCTCAAGGTAGAGGACATACCCAGTAAGTTCGAGTTGCAAGTATATAGTAACACAGTGCTGTTTTTTAACCCAGAATTCAAATGTTTATACATAAACATCCCACATGCACAGTATGCCTCTTCACAAGCACCAGGCATTAATTGACAGTCCTGTAACTTCTCCAGCTTTGGGGGGAGGGGAAATGTGACCTTCTGAGCCTGAGTAGCTAGAATAGTCTTTCCAGGGAAATAGTAGAAGGCACTTGGCACGACTGAACAAAGCACCTGGAAATTCTCTATCGGGAATGATCCTCATTCCCTGGGAGCACAGAGATACCTGCAGTCTTTCCAGCTGTAATGCTGACAGTTCGTAAGAAGTATAGGCCAAATAAATTCTGAGCAACGTCTCCTTTTCTACAGAGGTATTCTCAAATGCTGGAAATGTCTCATGAATATATACAGCCCAGTTCCTCCCTGTTGCAACTCCACTGAAGAACTTGGGCATAAATGTATAAATGTGGCTTTGTTACTCCTAAATGGATCTCCTGACTGTGACGTTGATCGTGTTTTTCACTTCAGCAAAGAAAAATTATAAGGCTATTTTTATACAATTTGAAAGCACTTAATACAAAGTTACATGAATACACTGCATCATATGGCCTATCTGTGGAGAAAATACTGAAATACTACCATAGGGCTGTTCAATACTAGTTTTGTCTTTCAACTTTTTATCTTAATACTAGAAAATATATAAATCATTTACATGACATTATGCAAAAGAAGGCACAGCCGGTTATAGTTTACACAAGCACAATGCATAATATGCAGAAAAGGGGATTAAAAAGAAGCTTCACATCCTTATTAGATACATTGTTGCAATCCATTAAGAAAAGTACGTCATCAACAACAGAAGTGTTCAACACTTGAGAGCTATGATATAAAAAAATTATAATTCATTTAATGCAAAACAGATTTATATATACTTTTATATATAAACACTGTTTAAAAATGCTAACATAATAAAAGTAGATTATCCATGTAATGAAAAGTGCAAACCAAAGTAATAGAGGGTTTCACAATGTCCTTCTCATGACACAGGAAAAACTAGCCCATAGGAATGAAGTGTTAAATCCACCAATAAGTCCTTGGCATGTTGAGGCGTCATCAGGATTTCTGAGCGTTTGGAGAAAGCAGTACTGGGGAAGAGGCTCCGTCCAGACTGGGGAGTGGCACTGGTATGTGACCATTTAGCAGAGTTGGAAACTGTAAGAGGCCAAAAGGTAAAAATTACTCTTTATCTCAAAGCATTCAGCCCAGGAGAACATGCATTTAGCATTAGCAACCGACTCCAGATGGTTTCAAGACGTGTCATTTCTATACAGGAAGATATATACCGAATGCCTGCCTCAGCCATTAGGAATGTAAAATAGAGGATGAAACCGGAATAATTTGGAAGCGTGTGGGGATGTGTAAATCTGTTATTGGCTGTATTTTATATAAAAGTTCACATAACAATACAGCTATCATCGGCCTGGGACAGTGAATACTACAGAGCAATCTTTGCCATCCATTCTGCTTCTAAAATTGTTTTTCAATCTACAAAAAATTAATTAAAATCCATGCTTTTCATCTGCCCTTCATAAAAGCTAAGCAGGAAAGAGCTTTGCAAAAGTGAAAGTTGAGATGTAGTTTTAGGGCAGAAAAAGTACAACTGTGAATATAAAACTGGGGCAAATTACTGTCAAGTAATTACAGTTTCTCTCTGCATTCACTAAGCAACAGTAAGCTAGGTACACTGGATCATTCAGTATGTGAAGCAGAATACATTGTAATTTAGTATTAACCTTCTACTTCTGAAATACTGTGCAAAAAATACTAATTCAATAAATAAGCCGTATACTCCTACTTCATGACAGCATCCTGACCATAACTTGCCTGCAATGACATGTATTGACTAGTTCTTAACATCTGACCTGAGAAAAAGCAAAGCAAGTAGGTGGAATAAACTTGCTGCAGCATGACGCAGGAATTATCCCAGTGGTAGATACCGATCTGGCCTCGAGGCCCGGTTCCACGAGCACCCGCGCTGGGTTTCTGTTGGCTTGAAAGAGACAGAGCTGAATAACAGAGCTCCTGGCTTCAAGCGTATGGCGTATTTTTACCCCTTATCAGATCAGTCCTTCAACAGCCAGCTGGGGTGTAATCAACCTCTACACGTGCGTATAAGCTGCTTGTAACAGGATTACTCTTCCACTAAGTTGTTAGTTAAGGGTATCTGTCTTCCAACGTTCAGTTGAAAATCACGCCGAGCAGCGCAGGCTCAGCAGCGTGCTGCGGGGGGCTGGCACCACACTCCTGGTGTGGCCAGGACTGGCTGATACCTCTATTTTAACCAAACCAAACCTCTCAAAATGGTTCCATCACTTCTGCCAAGATTAATTAAAACACAGAACTTGATTACCAGCTCTTGCTTTTCTAGTCTAGGTTTCTAAAGTGAAACATGTAAATTACAGTGTGTTTCATGTGATTTCTAAAGCTAACAAAAAGAGGGTTGTGTGATCTTTGGTGTCTGTCGAGATGGATGGCATGCTGGCGCTAGAGCCTGAGATGCAAATGATGCTCAGGTAAGGATTTCATCCTTCCCCTGGTCTCCACCCCAACCCAGCTCTCTTGTTCTTCTTCCTGTTGTCTCTGTAGCCCCAGGGGCCAGGACGGTGCTCTTTATTCATACGCCTCCATACAGTGGGGATCTGGGACTTGACTACACCTTCTCAGTGCTACTGTCTATACAGCAGTAACAAAGAAAATACACTTAATTTAGTTAGCACTTAATTCAAGTTAACTTGGTAGCCCTTAAGTTTGGCTGCATTTTCTTGAATTAACCAATTCTGTGCAAGCCTCTTGCTGTTCCAGTTATGTGGTAATTTCAAACTAATGACGAAACATCAAAATAAGTTTAATTACACAGCAGTGTGGCTTCAAAGGGAAGACTTTCCAGGTAGGTCAATATATCAAGGTAAATTGTGTGGAGGGAGACAGCAGATTTCAGTGATGCTCTGCATAGGCTGTAAGGGTGCATAGGCGTAGGTGTATGGGAGTTGCTGTCACCTTGTAAGTATCGAAGGAGAGGTTTTTACCAGTTAATAAGCATCTATGTGCTCTGTGAGGGAGTATGCACGTAGTCGTGTCCAGCAGTGCCAGAAACAGCACTCACCTCTGTGCCTGGGAAGATCATG
>NW_009213447.1:1204-34825 GCF_000690835.1 Fulmarus glacialis | reverse complement strand
CGAGCTGGGGGTCCTACAAAATCCAGGCAGTCCCGGGGCGGGGGGGCCGCGCGCTGCGCGGCAGGAGGTGTCAAGCGGCGCGTGCCCCGTGCTCTTGCCTGCTTCTCCCCGGGAGACTCGGTACGAGGTGACACCGAGTGGGTCGTCTCTCCGAGGGGTCGTGCTCGGTAAGAGCTCCTCTACCCGTGGTTTCAAAAGAAAAAAGTACGCGAATTTCTCAGAGAGGTGCCTTTGAAAGGCATCGGAACAATCCATTACATTGCTATCTGTATTGTTGTTATTTTTTCTTCAGTGATCACGGGGTCACTTCGAAATACTTTGTATCGTGGACCAGTCCAATTAACATAAAACAAGCAAATAGCTCATGATGGAAAGTGCAGTCGGGTGCTTGGTTAAGGGGCATCCCAGCACAGTCGTGCTCCTCATGTTAAACTGCCAGAATAAGACCGGGTGCAGATAAGGTTCAAGAGAGAGTGGCGAAGTAGGCAATTTTAGCAGTTGCACAAATTGATAAAGCTGAGTGATGCATCTCAAAGGCTTGTGGTAAATGGTCAGAGACATTGCTTATTAGCACTCTTGAAATGCAGAAGTACAGCTTCAGGAATTAAAATCCCGAACCTTTGATAAATGTTAAAAGCAAAGGTAACTTCAAGAGAAATGTGGTTTTGTTAGTTTATCACAGTCAGATGATGTGGAAGTCATCCACAAGGTTCCCAAGGTTTGTATTTATCTGAAGTTGTACAGCTTGATGAAAAAGCTTTTGTGCAACTACCCCTGCCCTAATTTCTCTTACAGAGAAGAGATTAGTTTGACTGAAAAGATTTTTTTTTTTTAATGTTTTGCTTTCAGACAGCAGGCACAGGAAAGAGTTCCAAATTAGCACCCCACTGGCAGAAGTGGTTGCAACGTGAATTCCCTTCTAGCTGGCCTAGCAGCATCAACCTAGCAAAAAACATGACTGGGACAAATGCTGCTGTTCTCTTGCAAGCAGTGAGTTGACCTGGGAGTAGGAATAGGATATGGTGCATCAGCACAGAAAAAACCTGCATAAGAATATGAGAAAATGGGATAAGTGAATGGAAAGAGTTAATATAATGAGTAAAGAAAAATAGGTACCCTGGAATCTCCATAATTTGAGCTTTCAGTGGCTGGAGAGCAAGAAGTGCTCAAGATTATTTGTTTTCTGAATTTGAATCAAGAGTTTGGTATGCTGTGCAACACTGGAAAAAGCTTCGGAAGACTGTTCATCAGCTATTGAAAATAAGATACTGCCTGTCTGTTTCCACTTAGCTGCTCATCCAGCATACTGTACAATTTGTCAGTGGGTACTAAAAAGCCAAGGTTCATTTGAACGGTTTTGAAGGCTGTATGACTGAAGTTTGCCCCTTCCCCTGTCACTACAAGAGCCTCTCATCACTGTGAAACTGATTGAGATCCGACTAGTTGCAATTCCAGTTCTTCACCTGCAGCAAAGGTGGCCCTTACAGGGAAACCTTCAACAGCCAAATATGCTCATATCCTTTGCAGCGTTCAAAAGGATTATAGCAATACAGTTGTGTTCACGCTAATGTTCAGGTTGCAATATTTACTGAAGGGTAAGTTAAAAGAAAGAGACAAAGATAGCAAAATGACATTATGACAGCTACTAAACACACTGTAAGAAAACACGGATTCCATTCACAGGTATCCATCTTAGATATCATACCGGATTTAATATTTTGACATTAGGAAATTAAGTTTCTTAGTCTGGTTCTTCCTGATCATTTTAGGCTTGAAACAAAAAAAAAAAAACGAAAACCCAACAAACAAACAAGGTATGAATTGTCTATGTGGAGAACGTTGCACATTGAAAAGTTGCATGAGTTTGCCTACTTTGGAAGCCTTTCATCAGGGAATAGCCATATTCTGCATCCTCAACTCCTATTTGGCTTGTCTCGGTTTTTGTCAACCTGCAAGTGTTTTTGCACCAATTGCAATAGTAAATGCAGGAAGGAAAAAATACTATTCTTCATGGAAAAGATATTTTAAGGGTGCTGTGACCTGCTAAATATCAATAGTGTTAAGGCTGAGATGCAAATTAGAGTTTATTTGAATTGTACACAATTGTAAGTTTTAAAAGCTAAAGATGTTGAAATCATGCTTAATTTCTGTACCTGCTTTATATATACACATAAAAGCATTTAACTGTATGTAAGCAAATTGTTCAAAAAGATTTAGACCCCAGTAAAATAAATGCCCTAAGAGAAGTGTTGTTTTGTTTGAATGTCCTTTATTTTTCCTTGTATTGTGTCTTACTCTGGTTGAATGGTCGCTCTAAAATCACTATATCAATGCACAAAGATCTTTATCCTGGTCAGAGAGGTCTCTTGTGAGGAAAGAAGCTTGCCCAGTGCCTAGCCTTCAGTATCCAGGCTGAAAAGTGTCACATGTCACCTCATGTTTCATCCCTAAAGGAATACGCAAACTGGATTCTCTTGAGTCCTTTTCCTGCAGCATTTGCTGCCCACCTAATGAAGAAAACAAAAAACAAGTTTGCCCCATTTCTATAAGACATTAAAGAAAGCAGGGCAACACTTTGATTTAAAATCACTGATACTTACAAGCTTTCAGGAGAAGTAAACTAGAAACTCATTAGTTTGGACAAGCTACCAGACGGGAGATGATACTGACCTGGGCGGTCAATCTGAGTTGTCTCCTTGCTTAGAACCAAAAAAGCCTTCAATTATTAAAAAAACCCACAAAACCCACCCAACAACCAGGTTTTTACAATGGAGTTGTCTTCTCATAGTTGTTCGCAAGCTTCACTATTCATTTCACAAACCAAAACACAGAACATAACATATAGCATGAGGACAAGACTTCCACATGGAAAAGGCTTGAAGGGAAAATGCATGTGGACTTCTCTTCAGCCTAGCCAGCCTGTAAGAACTGCTTCTTACAAACATTATTTTTCTGCAGCAGGCTTCTGGGGGATTCCAAATGAATCTATAAAACAAGGCAGAAGCACTTGTGGTAAGTAGTAGAGAAGGCCATACCGGTTGCTACTGTGCTTTTAAGATGACAAGGCTTCTTTTAAGTTTGTAGCAGTTAAGGAAAGCAATCAAAGTTATTAATGTGTACCACCTCCAGTTGCTATCTGGTTTCTGATCTAAATGGTGCTTGTGTTATAGCAACATTTGTCAATTTCAAATTATTCTCCAAGCACAAGATGCATCTCTTATCTGTAGACTAACACTGAGGCATTTTCCAACCGTTATCATTATTATCTCCTTCATTTCTGCAGAAGCATCCATGTCTTTTTGAAAAGTTGTCTTGAATAGTACTAAGCCTATGTGCTCCACTTCCTTATACTATAAAATTAAGTTCTCGTTTCATTGTATGAGTTCTGGCAGCTTTTGGAACTTCTGCCTTTGCCTCTTCATCCATTTTTCTACTTTTCTGAAAAACAGTAAAATTTTTTAGTGTCTGATAGCAGATGGACTACCTATCACCTATGTAAAATACTGCCAGTCTACTTGAACGTGTTTTCTCCACACTTCCACTGGTAAGACCTTCCACATTCTTACATTTCCTCTATAAACTTAGAGCACCACTGCCAGCACCCACCAGGACTTAACATTTCACAGATACTCTTAGTTCACACCTGCAAGGAGAGGTTTAGTACACTTAAGTGAAGAACTGCATATGGCCAGTGTTTGATGGTCACTACAACTAAAGTTTTCCTGCTTATGTGGTCATGACTGTCAAATCTTAAGCAAAGAATCAAGCAGGTTTTTAATAACCTACAGACCAACTTGTGTGTTTTTGCATATCACTTACCAAAAATGTTAACCATCCTGATTTTATTTATAACCAAACCACATTTTTTTAAATTCTCACCATTTCAATGATGTGATATCTCTATAAAAATCCAGCTCCCAGTTCTGCTACGTGGCATGTACTGACTTGTCAATGTCAAGGACACTTCTGTTATGTGTAGAAATTACACCAGCCGTCTGATGTTTTATAGACTATTGGTGGTCTATACGCCATCTGTTGACTAATCTCAGCCTAATGAAGTGTTGTTTTTTCTTTTTACACTTAGGCACTCATAATTCTACATTATTGTACAATTACTGGCGGCGGAACCATTCGGCTGCATCTCAGACAAGTCATCCCATTGCCTTTGCTATCCAAGTTTTCAGAGACGCTTTTCTCTCCATAAGAAAATACACATACACGTAAACAGACACACGCATCACACCCTAATTTCAGTTTTTCTATCACTAGCCTTAACATTGAAGCCATACTGGACTTTCAAAGAGCATTTTCCTATTTGTCCAAAATTTCCTAAGCAGAAATGTGTGCGGTGCTTCAGAGACTCTCTGAAAGAATTGAACTTACTGTTCCTGGTTGAAAACAACATGCACATTCATTATAAGATCACAGCCTAGCTGGATCATATCCAGAAATCTTAACAGCAGGACAATGCATGCTAAAGCCTCTATAGGTGATTTACTCCCCATTATTTAATCAGTTATTCTCAAGGTGGCATGACCTCTTATGCTGCTTGTAAAGAAACTTTCCTTTAGACATTCTGCAGTGTGCTCCTCACTGCACAACAGATCAAATTGCATATTCTTGATCATTTAACATTTGTATACCACTGTTTTCATCCCTGATTTTTTTTCCCCTGGGTAAGGAGACTGGTAACACTAGATGAGTTCATCTTAATTGATGAGGAGTGAAATATGTCTCCCCAGTCTTTCTTTAGCTTTAAGAACATTTTAGAAAAAAGCTTAAGAAACAACTTCAGCATTTTCCTTTTCTTGTTGAATTCCACCTTCTCCTGTCTCACATGTTAATCCTTACAAGGAAAACCACCTAGTTTCAAGTCTTCGTAAGTTTAAGTTAAGAAATTGGGCTCTGGTGATCTAGCTCAACCAAAACAATGAAGAATTAGCATGGCTGGCTTCAAAGCAAAAGCTGTTACACAGTTGTTGCTTACACTTCAGAAAACATAGAGAGCTTAACACTCTACGTATTTCCTTCTTAGGCTTCCAGAATCTTGCTTTCCTAGTTCTGGCTCTTTAAGCAACTGAACGGTGCAACCTACTCAGTAGCTTGTGTCATATCATTCCCATTGTTCTGAATGTACCATACTGCCCAAAACCTCTATATACAAACCATGTTAAGCCCTAAAGGAAAACTTCTACATCAAGCCTGACATCCTCTGTAGATCTGCCCATTTCTTGCTTCTGTTCGGGGGCTGTTACAAACATAGAATAAAAGGTTGCCAACAGCAAGGTGGGCCCCTATCAAGCTTATGTTAGCAACGCTATCAACAGTCTGTGTGTGTATGATTACTACTGGACAGTATTCCAATATCATAACATTTTACGCATTGAAGGCATCAGTGATATCTTATTTGATCATGATATACAGACAACTTTTGTCAGAACAACCTCTGCCCTTCATGCCTAAAAAGCATTAACATGTCCACAGAAAAAAATGCACTGTACATACAGAAAAAATGTACTGTATGTATCTTGAAACACAGACCGCTGCTTTGTATCATTGTGATGGAAACTCAGAAAAATAGGTCACCAATTAAGCTAAGCTATTACGCTAATGATTGCCAATAGATCAGCAGACAGCCTTACATTATGTCACTTATTTATACCGAGCGTTCTGACACACCCCGTACTACATTTGTGAGAAAACTGTTCACTTAGTATCAAAGCGGTGTTAAGTCCAGTTGACAATTTTCCTTCTGCTTTAACAGTAATAGTCTGTTAATTGTACTGGCTTGCCTACAACCGGTTGTCAAAATAGTGTGCAAGAATTGGCACAGAGCAGCACATGCGTAAAATAGAATTGTAATTTATGAGCCTAGACAAAGTGAAAAGTCAATCAAAAGCGAAGCTTAAAACAAATGGCATCCTGCTTCAAAAGTTATCTCCCAGAAGAGGGCATTTAAACCAGTTCCGCTGCTTGTGTACTTGCATGCATGTAACTTCACCAGCATGCTGGTTTAGAGTTGCCCAGATTGGAAAGCATCTTGCATGCCTATGTCTGTATCACTTCTGTCAATCAGTATCTTGTAACAGGGATTGAAAAAAATTGAGTAATTGCTTATGCAACAAACACACCAAAAATGCACAGTTCCTTTTCTATACACAGAACAGAATTGCAGTTTGAGTCATTTAAAAACTGACGATTTTTAAAAATATTTACAATACTTTTGCTAGGTGCTAGAGAGTTAGTTTTGATAGCAACCTGTGTAACTCATAAGTTTGTTGGTTTTGTATGACTTAAGTCTTCATAGGTTGATGATTCCCCAAGAATGCATTCAGTCCCTGCTGACTTTACTCCTTTGAAAGAGGAGTATAGGTTTTTCAGCCAGGTGATATTTACAATTGGACCTTGAGGTTTTCCAGGTTCATTTGAGAGCTCAATAAAGAGACACTTCCAAGACATACAGGATTTTCAGTCAGGGTACCAGTAAAGGCTGTTCGTTCTGCTGCAGTGGATCTAAGACTGCATGAGTGCCCAAACAGATCCCCCAGATTTGTTTCATTTGGAAAGAACAGATTTGCTCAGAAAAAGGCTTTCCAAATGCCCAGAGACTTCTTGAGACCCGTGGCATGGTTCCCCATCACCACCTGCTGCTCCAAGTGGTGATCTTTGGTATCAAAGCCACATTTTGCAATCTAATTTATTTATTTCTAGGTATATACATTTAAAATGATTTCTCTTTTCCCTTGGTTTTATCAAGGCTTTGTCTCCAGATTGGTCTTTTTAGCATATCCTTCACTTTCTGCAGATATTTTACTATTGCCTGTGGTCTCATGCATAATATGTGATTTGTTCGGACTGGTAAGTAACTGAATGGTTTTGCTTAGGGAGGTCAACTTCTAGGTGAGGATTTATCATTCCTTAGTACCATCCGTTTTCATCCTAGTTGATTATGCTATTAGCTAGACAGTACTAGCAGATGTTATTCCTGACATTGCTTAGTCTTAATGGATTTTGTGAGGGTGCACAGCCATGAATTGCCAGCCTTGCCTTCTTCCAGGAGCTGCTGCAATGGGAAAGAACTGACCAATGTGGAACAAAGTTTCCTAGTGTTTCCTTTGCTCATAATCAGAAAGTCAAATTCCTTGCCACGCCTGGGAAGCCACTTGGCTTTCAGCAGCAAAAAAGCAGCAGCTGCAGCAACGTTCAGTGGGTAGAGGACAGTAAATAAACTGTTTTTATTTTTTTCTGTCCTCTCCAATTTTTCAATTAGAAGACAAGTCCTCTTTTATTTTTCTTCATCCTGCTTGATATATCCCGTTCTCCCCATTGTACCACGGTAGGCTAATTGAGCAAAGTGCAACTGTTGCCAGCATTTTGCTCCTCATGTGCTTGCTTTCTTCTCTTTTCTATTTAGCAGCTAATTTCACGGGTAGTCCCAGTTTCCTATTTTTAATTGAATAGGCTACTTGGAGTGGAACCCTTGGGTACAACAGCAGTAAGTTTTTAATGTTGGCCCTGAAAGGTATCCAGCGCATACTGCTATTGGCATGTTAACCCCAGTTAGAGCCAGTTGCTTTCTAAGACATTCAGCAATTGGGAGACCATTCAGGACCTGCAAAGTCACTTGATGTTCCACATTCCGTCCAGGGTCTCAGCTGCTGTTTCTAAAGACAGAAACGCAGAAGGGCTTCAGCTTCCAAGTCTTCCTAGTCCTTAGCCCCTTTGCCAATACTAGTACACAAGACTGGAGACATCATCTGTGCCTGCGTTCATTCTCGGGTAAAGGACTGTTCAGTTTGTACACGAAGCAAGTTTACAGATCACATGCGCAGCATGGCTTACACTGTATCCCTACCTCTCAGTTCTCACAGAGGAGGAGCAGATAATGTGGGACAGGAGCTGTATTCAGTTGGCAGCACTCCCAGGAAATGCCTACAAACTTCTGGGCCTTAGCATAATTGTAGGACACAAGCTATTTTTGCATTTTGCTAAAATTATTCTGCCCTTTGGTGCAGATTGATAACCCAGAATGATCCTTTTACAGGTAGAAGGCTGCATCCAATCATTCCAGTTGTCATTGTTATTAGTGCGTAGCCTTGGAGTTTCACCAATTGTCTCTTTCATATCGACAAGAGGTGGGAAATGACATTTTGACTGTAAATCTCTAGCAATAGAGCAGCCAGATCAGGAGCAAGCGGGATGCCATAGATACCCATTTCAGTTAATTTACTAAGCAAATGTTTAATGTTTTACGTAAGCCCTGAAATTTAAATTATAAATACTTCTTAGTGAAAGATTACATATTAGGTCTCAAGAAGCAATTACTTGAAATTTTGCTATTCAAATTATGTGCCTAAATTTCTCTCCTATTCACTGCTTTCACCTAATAGAAGTATTTCCTCCATGACACCTACCAACTCTATTGGCCCAGTTTTCCCCTAGACTTAGACACTTGTCCAATAGGTTTGGAAATTTGCACAACTTTCAAGACGTTTTTGATTTGTCATGTCTGCAAGGGCTTTACAAAGATGCCTTCCATAGGAACTACAGCAGCTCATGTGACGACTTGTCTTTGCGGCATGCAGTGAAGATTAGGTCCAGATTGTGTCCTCTAGCCAAATATGGAATTTTAGCATCTTCATCGCACTGTGGAGACTGCATGACAAACAACCATTTCATTATAAAAGCAACTTTTCCATGCTTGGGTATTTCAGCTAACATGTTGCTTCAAGCTCCGTCTGCTCATTTAGAACATTCTTCATAGACTTTGATTGAGCCATGAATCAATACCACTGCTATCAGAACCTGCCCCTACATTTTGTCAGAAAAAAGCCATTCTTTTTGAACTTGCTGCAATACATACTGCCTTTTGTCACTTTACTGGCATTCCATTCATGTCTGTTGTGTGGAATTTGATTACTTTGAATTATTGCCTATTTCTGCTGTTGACTACAGTGACTAACTTCTAAGCTTCTGTAATAATTAGAAGTCAGGTCTAACAACAATGCAATAAAAAAATTATTGTTATGCCACAGGAGAGGAGCAAATCCAGTCAGCCATCTTGGGGGTGATACCAGTTTTATTAAAGTTTTAGTTCACCTAGAAGTAATAATTCCTGATTTAACTGGTTGTCTTTTTTAGTAGGGTAAGTATCAAAAGATATTGCACAGGTCTGACAAATCTATCGCATCACAAAAGTATCTTCTTTCTTACAAATGCAGATAATGTTCAGCTGTAAGAAGCTAGAATTGCGAGACCTAGTTACCTTATTCATTAATCCCTTTTTTTCACTGGCTTAACTTTTGTCATATTTCATAGCATGCAAGGGAGTAAGCATGTGGCTCTATCCTTTTGAGGTAAAAAATAGTTGTATTTCCAATCATTTCACTTCATATGAACATCTACTACAAGGATTATAATTACTCACAAGCTCTCAAATTCTGTGCATCACTGTGGGTTTCATTCTTCACTGTTATATCTTGGTGCTGTATTTGATAAATGTAACTACTACTTAACACAACCATTCTGTTTTATAGCTGTTTGTTATATATAACTTTCAAAGATGGAAATACTTACACTGACTTTCAAAACATCTGGTGGGCTTTTATAGGGGTTTTCCCTAAATATGTTATCATGCCCAACAATGAAGGATTCAAAATAATTTCCTATATCTGTTAATGAAGGCTTGTATACGAGGGTTTTTTCAGAAATATATTCCATATTTTTTTTACTAAAGTGAGAGGAATCAAGCCTTTGCTCCTTTTATGCCATTTTTTCTGTACTAGCTTTAAGCCACCAGTTCTCTCCAACTGTGATTGTTTTGGCAGGATTAAAATCTAGTTTCCTCCTTTTTCACACAGAATGAAGTGAATTAACTCCTTGATCATTCATTCATGAGGCACATTCATTCCTTGTAATATATTTAGAAACATTATTGTTTCCCATTGATTCTCCAACAGTATTTTTATTTCTAAATGATATTCAGGAAATAGTTATATCTTATTAATATTTTCATGTATCTAAGAGTATTAATATTTTCACATATTGTAAGATATTTAGATTATTTAAAACGAGGTAATAAACTATTCAGTGTAAAACTGAATATCGCAAACATCCCAAAGAATGAAATTTTGTTTTTGTTAATGTTGCGGTTTTGTGAACAAGGCTGGTCAGAACACCACGAATAGACAAAACAAAACGACTCCCAGAAGCGTTGCCAGTGGAGGAATGTGGTGGCAGCTGAAGCTGAGGACCAGGAGTGGAGATGCAGAACTGCTTCAGCAGGCTGTCAGCAGGCTTTTTGTAACACACTTTCTGAATGAATTGAGTGAGTGGATGGGAAAGGAGGTGAGGAGAAAGGGTAGTTTGCTGTGCCGGGATAAACATGCAACTAACTGATATTCATGTTTTCCGTAAAACGAACAGTTAAAAATGACAGAATTGTCTGGTTTTTCAGTGACTGGTAACTTTCATATGGAATGGTGAGCAGTATGACTACAATGTAAGGTTTCTTCTCTATTCACTAAACACAAGCCATGTGCCATAAAGAGTGAAAATGCTGATCTGTAACGTAGTCCTCTGTCTTGTTTTGGGAAGCAATAGATACCAAATTCTACAGAGAAATAAAATAGTTTTACCAGTATTGGAAGCTTTTTTCTGGCTTCATACTGCTATCACAAATCCTAAACCACAAGTATTGCTCTCCTTTAACATATATATACATTGTGACTATTGTACCTGTGGGTGATAGGAAGTTAATTGGAAAACTGAGTAGCAAAAGGTGGTATCTTTGATCAGATGAGCTGGTGCAACTGGAAAAGCTAGAGAAGCTTTTAGACACACACATTCTTCAAACGAGCTGAAGTAGTCTTGTATGCCTTAAATTTTTTTTGCTAGCAACATTAGTTGGCTTAAAAAGACTTTCTTCTCACTAAAAATTTAGTTTCTCTTACATCCTTAGAATATCATGACTACAAAAATCTTATTTTAAAATCTTACAAGGTCTATAAATTGTTTCTTTTGATTCATTTTGAACACACTGCTTTTTAATTAAACAGGTTATTTCTTTTTCCTTTTGCATTAGAGAAAAGGGTAGAGGTACGAGTCCTTCTTAGTCTCTCTATTCCATTTACCAAATTAAAGTTTGACCGCATCTGCAGTTATCATTCTCTGTATATTAAATGGACTTAATCTTTTACATGCGATCCTATGTGTTTTTTCCTGGACTCTGTTGCTCCTTTATCTTTTGTATCAGATGGTGTACTAAAAGATGAACATACTTCATAGTTCATCTCAAGATGAGGATTTCCTATGCATTTATGCAATAGTATTATAAGTTCTAGTGTCAGTATTATATAAACTGTTGACATAATCTTACTTTAGTCTAAACTGTGAGTTGTGGTCAATCCATCGAAAAAGACCATGTAACATAAATACATTTATTGCACCTTTGTAGTATCCTTATCTTATACATGCACAAAACTGAGGATTTATTACATTAAGCTTGGTGGAGGAATACAAGTTTTACGTTTTCATAAGGTTTTGGTTTGTTTTTTTTTAGTACTGATATAATAATACCAACAAAGTAAGAAAGCTTAGAAATAAATAAAATAAAAAAATAGAACTAATTTGGTTAAAAGTATGGACATAAATCTGTACTTCCATAAACATAGAAAGTTTGGGAAAAGGTTGGACAAATAAGCGTAAGCAGTGAAACAGATTTAGTTCTCCCTGCCGTAGGAGGGTGTTCTAAATTGGATGACCTCTTAAGGTACCTTCCAGACCTGTTATTTTACAGAATGAAATGCATCATTAAAATGTTTAGACCTTCCTGCACATGCATTAATCTAAGTAATTTATGAAGATTTACATTTTAGTTGTCTTTCCCTTTCAAATGACTACTAAATTGAGTGGATAATGGTGGTCCTATTATAGCATCTTTCCTCATTCAAATCAAATACCAGCACAACAGAAGTTGAACAGTGACTCCTCTTATTATTTTCTTCTCCGCAGTTTACCTTTTTCTAATTGCCCTTTACTGTGTAACTTGCTTCTTTTTTCCTTTGAGGAAATTTATCTAAGATTTTTTTCACATGGAAAATAATACTGCATGTGCTAGCATGTCAATTTATACAGTAATTTTTATATCAGCATGATTCCTTTTGTAAAACCAGAATATTTTCTTCACTTTATACTGTTTTGCTTTGGAAGGAGTTTTAAGTAAAGTGAAAAGGCTTCTTTTAACCTAGAACAATCATAGCTGTGCAAAGATTGATGCCATTTTAATGGCTGCATATTGATTTAACAATATCACTATAAAATGTACAGTGATATAACTGTTCCTATAGAAACAGTCAAATATTCCAGCGTAGACAGAACCTTTCTCTAACACGATTATTTGGATCAGCTACCTTCAGCAACCTAGTCATATCTGAGAACTGGTATATGAGTGTATGTGTTTTCATTATTTTTTAAACAAATAGATATTTCAGTAGACCATTGTGGGTGCATTCCTCTGTTACAAAAAAAAAAAAAAAAAAAGCCTCTAGATTCCTTACGAGAATCAATGAGACCCTTATAAGAGGTCAAAATGAAGCTTTGAAAAATCAAGCCTTGGCTTCAGGTAAATCCAGATAGTGTATATTTAGGTGCTTTCAAAATCTGTTACAAGTTTTAATGCTCTTCTAGATCTGTTTCACAGTGAGCTGTGCTGTTTATTTTTCTGTCTTAACAGTTGAATAATTTGGGAGGGGCTGTTTTCCATCAATTGTACACGTGCTACCAGACCCTCTGCCTAAATCCTATGAGGCAAGAAACCTTCTAAGCTGGATGCACGCTTCCCAGCCAAAAATCCATCTGTGTGAGTCATGTATCTACGTTCTCCAGCCCATGGCTCTTCAACCTTTGTAAAGTGAAGGATCATCTTTCCTTTTTTTTTAAACTCCATAGACAAGCTTATGAAGATACTATACTGGATTTCACTTACAATCAAATTAAACTAGTTTAAACTTCAGATGTCATTTTAGTACTTCAGTACTTTTTGCCCCATCTTCTTGTCTGCTTGCCTGGAAATCCATGCATAGTCTGTTCAGATTTTTTTATTATTTCACTTTTTTTTTCAGACTATCTTCTGATGCCTTGTGATCTGCTCACTACAATTTGAGAGCCACTGATCTGCGAGGACTCTCGTCGTCAGTAGAGAAGAGAGGCTGAGGAAGGCTCTGTGAGCTGTCCACTCTCGAGGCACTGGGGAGACAATGGGTCGGGAGCCATCACGGTGGCTTCATGGACACCTTTGTCTTTCTCTAGTGAGCTGCCATATTTGAAAGCAGGCTGAAAAAAGATGTCTAAACAGGTCCAAAAGTAATCTGTCCTGAAGTACCAATATATGTGTAAAGATTTCCTCCCTTCGCTGCCTCTTCTTTAGGTCGCAAGAGCACCATATAAAGAAGTGATCTTGCACACTGATTACTATTAATATTTGAACAGGTTTTTCATTGCTCAGTTAGCAGCTGTTAGAGTCTGCTCCTTGGTGAGTTTTTAATTCATGATATCTGAATCATAATAGAGAAGGTATAGATCAAATGGACACGTGAAAGTGCCAGGCAGAGGCAATTTCTACCAGTTAATAAAAGATCCCAGAGACGGATCTTGCACTTTTAGGTAGTTTTTATTGACGCTGTTGAGACCTCGCCCTGTAACATGTAAATCAGTACTTTGTCTCATGGCCAGAAGAGAGGCACTGTCAGCTTAAGAACACAGGATAAAGGCTTCCTTATGTTAGTCCCGTGTGGGTGCAGTACCACCAAGCAATTGGTGGCAACAGGGAAGAGCTCAGCCACTCTCAGCGTAAAATGGAACACTATGGCCAAAAAGTTCACACTCTCATAGCAAAGAAGTGCTTTCTCACAACAGCTACTCAACCAACTGACATTACGTGACAAGGACTGTTCCAGAACAAATACCTGTCTTCTTTTTACAGTCCCTGTGATGCACAGCAATGCATATCCAGAAATAAAATGCAGTGAGGCAAAACTCAAAAGCTAGTGTCAAGCCCTACAAGCAGCTTAACTGCGCAGACTTGGCCAACTATTAGTTTCCCCCCTACGTTCCCATCTTTCCGCAGCTGGTCTGCTTCGGCGCTTTACGAGACATAGGATACTTAACCTCCTCGCTGTACTGTCCTGCTCGTCAGGCAGGGCAGGGTCATGATGTGGGCTAATCCCTTGTTTTCTACAACTTCAGGGCTTGCAGGAGGGCTCTGCTGTGTGGTAGCACTCCCGGACAGCTGGAGGTCATGACAGAGGACTTGGCTGGGCAGATGCTGCCGTGCTTAGAACATGAGCTTGAGAGAAACTATAAGCATTACCTGTTCTTACCTGGCAAGTGAAAAGGAGAAAGGTGGGTGAACTGCCTGCGTCCATTCTCCTTTACAGTCCCAGAAGGTCTTGCCGTTTTAAAAGTTAGACCCCAGCCTTAAGAAGCCTTTAGTGTCCTCTGCTCTCAATAACTTCTGGCATGTGAGCCAAAATATGTGACAGGGTGAGTGGTGCTGCTTCACTTTTTGTTAAGAATTAATAGTGGAATGCTCCAATGTTTAAGTTTAATGAAGGGACCACAAGTGATGATCTGAATTGCAGATGGTAATGGTTCTTCCCCTCTGATTTGGCTTTGATAGTTCCTTTGATATAGAAGAACTATGAGCTTAATTTGCATAACATTACTCCCACTCCTATCAGTCTGTTGATGACCTATTTTATTAAATTTTTCACCATTTTGGGATTATTTACATACTTCCTGATTTTTTAATGAGATCCTGTTTTACTACACAGGGAGCCTACTGATGAACATCTGGAACCTTATGAGTTTTGATACTCTTAGCATGGTATTTAAAAATTTGCTCCTGTTACAAATTATTCTACTCCATCAGAAATTACTACCGTTCTTAATTGACGTGCAATGTCTTGTCAGGGAAATGGCAACTGGAGATGATAAAATGAGTAGCAGGATAAAAATCAAGAACAAGTTCAATTGGTGGTTTTGCCTTTTATTAATATGAACATATGGGATATTTTCAAAATAAAACATGAAAATAAATATGTTTGTGTTTTTACAAATTCTCTTCTAAGTTGTAATGTTCACTTTTACTCTAACTCCAGCTTCCTTCCTCTCTTTCTTCTCTATAGCAGAACGTCTTCTGAAAAAAAAGATTTCTCTTACTGCTGAGCAGAAGAGTGAAGATTTGTTTTCACAGATCCCTTGAATATAAAGAAGAACCAATTTTTGGCCAGAAAATAGATTAAGGTTTTTGAAACTCTGTTAAACGTGAAATGCATGCACTTACTATTCTTATTTTCATGAATTGATACAGTTATAATATTTAATGTTTTTATTGAGAATACCATGTGACATCACTCACTTTCCAGTTTCTGACACTTTTTTCTCTTATCCTCTAGTATCTTGTTCAACTTTGGTTTTAGGCAGCACAGTGAGAAAAAAATCCAGATTTGCAAACATAAGAAAGATTTCCTTCGAAAGTTGGGTTTTTTTAGAATCAGTTCAGGAAATGGAGTCTAATTTATTGCCCAAAAGAAACAAACACTCCTAGTAGCTGTTCTAATCTGGTTTGCAGAGGTCCCCCAAGCATATCCCTGGGACTGGAGAGAGGGAAGGTGCTAGTGCACCCAGGACCAAGGTCTAATACTGGTTACATTTTGAGGCTTCCACTGCAATTCAACTAGCAATGAGAGCATTTCTTGTGCAATATGCAGCCTATTAAAAATACTTACCCACGAGAAAGAGCTTATTTGGCTACACATATACACAGGCATTAAAACAAAGATTCTGGACAACAGCATCAAGGAGCTGCAAGCTTTCTTTTTTTTTTTTTTGGGGGGCAGCGGCAAAGATAATGTTATAAGACCACCCTCTAGCTTGCAAAGAACTATTTTTCTACCAGGCAACTTTTGTAACTTTTTATTTCACACCTCGCCAACTTGCCCATCCTTTACATCCGAGTATCTTGATGCCTGTGAAAGTCTGAGAGTGCCCATCATTACTAATGAGGTTCTTTTTCCTGGAAATAATGTACTGGACTCACTCTGAAATTTTTAAAAATCTGCTTTTTTTTCCATTTTAAAGAGCAGCCCTTTAAAGTAGATTTTACTGGATAATGCAAGGTATTCTAGGAATTAGGTATGCAGGGTTAAATCAAACATCAAAGAATTACACCACTAGCTTCTTCTTGACATGTCTGCTTTGTAATCTGTAGAACATGTCCATGTACAAGAGAAAAACAATTTATTTGAATCTCTAAACGGTACAATCATTTAGCCTATGTGATTTATTTTGATTGGAAATATCTCCTCATTTGCATCTCCCAATGTAACCATTAATTTACAATTTGAATGATAATATGTGGCTAAACATTAATGTTTCAAATAATTTTTACATATCTACAAGGTCTATAATAGACAGCAGGTTCTGTAATTACAAATAAGGCACTATATATAATCATGTCATACATTTTAAAATGCAATGCCTTTTAGATTGTGCTTTTCCTTCTTTTAAAACAAGGCTAGGAATTTTGAAGGGTACATGGAAAGGATCACTTTTTATTTGATGAATTGAGTTTATAATAAAATGGCTCCAAAGACCAAATAAAAAATATCTCAGATGGCAGAAGGCAGGATATTAATGTATTGATATAATCTGGGTAATAATACAGTATGTTCCTGAACTTAGAGGTTTTCAGAAACTTTCAGAACTAAAATGACTGTTTTTCAGGTATCAAAAAGTTGTGAAGTACATTTCACAGTTTAAAAGGTGTACTTAAAAATGGGTGTTACATGCACACACACACTTGTGACTGCGTTGCCCTGATGAAGCTGCAGAGTGAATCCATAAGGATCAACTCTCTTCCCGAGAAAATTTCCTCCACAAGGAATAAGTGGGCCTGCAGGACTCCTGTGGCAGCTCAATATCTCATGATGAGGGGGCAATGATGCAAAAAACCAAAGACCAACTGCAATGTATAAACATCTCGGCTGTCTTCAGATGCCAGAACAGCCCTTGAGGCAGCGGGTAGCTCATGTTGGTGGCTACATTGATACACCAAATAAGAAGGCATAAAGTTCCTCTACATCACCTTTGCCCTCTTCTTACACCCTCAGGCCAAGCACAAGTCCAAATTCGTTGGTGCCACATGTTCGCGTTGTGGCTGAGTTCTTTAATACTGAGTACATTCCAGAAATATCCCTCTTTTCACTGTTCTCAAGGGTTAATTCAATAAACAAAACACAATAAAAGGTACTGAAAAGTCTGGAGCAGGAAGGAAGCTGGCTTACTGCACCTTGGTTTCCCATGCTGCCAGTGTAATAAATTGCCATTTTCAACAAGGTGGCTGCAGCTGGCTTAGAATTTAACTTTCTTCTAATTTTTTTTTTGTTTCTAAGTGTAACTAAGAATTAATACATCAGTCCTAAAAGCATGAGCCCTTGTTGTGGGAGGAGGAGGGGGCAGAAGAGTTTCATTGCTGGTGCATTCATGGTGGGAAGATGCTCCTTTGAAAGTATCATCCATCTTGGGTGATCACTGGGGGGTGGGGTAAAACACCCATCCTAAGCAACCTGGTTACAAAATTTCCTTTAATGTCTTTAAGGACAGGAATCTGGCTTTTTAATTTACAAGAAAACCTGATGGACATTTTAAAAACTGCTAACAACACCTTATACCAACTTATTTCGTGCTTCCCACCTCCCTTGCTCTACCTGGCACTTAAGCTTGTGTATAGGAAGGACTTTTATCACTTTCCTCATGTATATTATTCACCTTCGAATGGCTATGCTTTCCCTCTTTGTTTTTTCTGTATGCAATTTTTGCTTTGTATTGTTCAGTTGGCTTGCTGAACAGCTAAGTGTTTTAAAAAATGTATATGTTATATTGAAACATGTTTTTCCATAACCTAATTGCACTGGTCACTCCATATACTGTACTAAATCTCTGATCACTGTCTAAATTTTAATTAAAAAATAGTTCAAGACAATAGCTGAAGTACCACTTAATTATTTTTAGATGGCAGACTTTATTTTTATGTAGATTTTTCTGGGTGTGGGTATGAATGAAATGCATGACAATGAAGAAAACGACACTGATTGTGCTTCAGCCTTTCAGAGCACTGAATAAATACAGCTTGCACGGTGTTTCTCTTCAGCTCTGTACTGACACACAGGCCTGACCTGAGGATGCGAATTCCATAAGGGTATCATTTTTGAAAGCAGTATTTTAACTTCTACTCATGCAACTATCTAATTGTTCACAGGACATTTTAGATTATGTTTTAAAAGACACAAGCTGAATTCGTGTTCTTTGTTCTGAAAGGACTTGTTCCTTTATTCAGCAGATTTTTATACCATATAGAAGAGCAGCGTCTGCACAGTATTTGAAAGTTAGGCCTTTGTTTTACCGAATCTTATGTGCCTCTGGGACAGGAAGAAACCCTGCACAACAGGTTTCTGCACCCTCGCCGACGTGTTCAGACAAATTAACTTGTCATGGCGAGTTTTGCTTGGTCTTCCTGAGGGGAGGCAGAGGGGGGTGGAGTGCCATAATGCTGCCTCACTTTTTCTCAGTGGACGACTTTGATTCATAGCTGTTTGAAAGGATTTTTCTTCACACACGTGACACTCCCCCTCCAATCCCCGCGCTTGCATAGACCTCTTGTAATGTAAGCCTACATCCTTCTCCTTGGAGTAGCTACAGCCAAAACAGACAGCTGTTTAGATCTCCCTGGCGAAGGATCCCATCGGTCTCACCCACACTGGATGCACGTACGTGGTCTCCTGGCTGTCAGACCCATCTGTTAGGATGGCGTGGTGCCCACCCTCAGCCTTCTGAGATAGATTTGCTGCAACACAGATACAAAGCAACCATGGGGTTTAGGGCAGGCGTTCTAGACAGCGAGGCAAATAGTGTCTATTATATGGGAAATAACACCTTTGGGCTATTAGCAGCACCACATGTTTATTTAGCGTGTATGTGTTATGTAGATACATGTCATGGGATATGTGGATACAAAAGACACGAGTCAAAATATTTGCACCTGGAAGCATGAAATTAGACTCCCAAGTGTGTGTGTCTGTGTAGATATATATATACACACACATATATGTCCTGTTTTTCCAAGAGCAGAATACACTGCAGTCCCCTGTATAGAAACCGACATAAACTCAAACCTTCTGGAAATCAAACCACTTGCAAACAGGCACTTGAGAGACATCCAGCATGGCGTTCTTTAGCAGGAAGTTCTCCTTTAACTTCCTGGTTTCGTAAATATTGGCTACTTCTGATACCGCTCTGGGTAAGACAATGCCACCTGGCAGTGGGACTTTGAAGAAACAGGCTCAGTCTCCCAAGCGCAGTCAGGGAAGGCACCGACGTGCACGGAGAGCACCGCGTTTACTCGCTGCGGCGTCGCCTCTAGAGCATCGCTTCACGAGCGCACAGGCAGGTTTGCGTTATGTTTTTCAAGTAACGGACTGTGGGGCTCCAGCAAACTTTCTCTTCAGAGTTTTGTGTACAGCTGCCCTCTGTGCACGCTCGGTGTGAGGTCTTCTGACTTCTCGCTCTGTGTGAGGGTGGGTAAGCGCTCGCTGGAAATGTGGGCTCAGTGATGGCGGAGTGCTGGCAGCAGAGCAGCAGGAGGTCTCGCTTACATCCACAGGGCCAAACAAAGGTCCCTTTGTGGGAGCGCAGCAGCTTCAGAATACACAGTTTGTCATCGGCAATTATCTGGGTGTCATAACTGAAGATCTGCCACACCACCTACAACCCCGAAACACAGTCTGCCTCTGTCATGCAGTTCTTTTTTTTTTATTCATTATTGCACTGAATTCCCTTTGTAACAATCTGACTAAGTAAGAGTCTCTATGCACCGCTACATATAATGGACATACAAAGTTCCCCAAGCACTATTAAATGTTGGAAGGATGTAAAAGAGCAACAGAGTGAATGAAAACCAGTCCTGTATCTCTTTCTGTGTATTTATGGTTAGACCTCACAGAATTGTGTGAATTCCCTATTGTTTTAAAGAGTCCTTTTTGGAAGACATAGAGGTCCATTTATATCCTCAGAGTTCATTACAGACTACTACTGAATAGAGGAGAACTACGGTTGGTACTGGTACTATTTTCAAAATTTTCTCTTTTTCAACATTCATGTAAAAGAAGAGGTTTATTATTTATTCAGTTAAATTCACCAGGGATAGCTGCCCAGGAGAAGGGACTGAAAGCTCCAATTCACTTTAATTTGTCTGTTTGCTTACACTCTGTATTGGAATGCAGTAGCAAACAGCCAGAAGTTTTTTTATTCATGAACATACTCTTTGAACTAAGTACATTTGAAAATACGCATTTAGTTCTGTAACCATGAACATAGGTTCTGGTTCCAGTAAAAGACAGGCAATGAACTCTATCAGAAATGCACTGCAGAATTAAGTTCTTTGTGGGCCTCAGTGTGGCAGAAAGTGGAAATATAAAATTCTGTGATTCACACCATGGGGGCATTGACCCCTCTTTGACATAGCCACTGGGGCTCTGCTCAGAGCTTGCAGTCGGACTGAACTGTTCTGACGGGCCTGACATTAAGCAAATGCTAAATCTCAGTGAATTCAGTCAGGGCCGGTGCTTAAATGTCAAGCTGATTCATGCCATGAGAGGGCTAGCAATCCAAAGAAACAAACACAGAAAAGCAAGAGAACAGGGAAGAACAAACATACAGCATAAAACTTTGGTAGTTACCACGCCTAATAACACCTAACAACGGCATTGCCTATAGCCAAAGGAATGACAGAAATACTTCCTATGGCGTTGATGTGGCAGGGCAAAATTTTGTCCACAAATTCAACACATCATAGCCAAAACCCAGGTAAACTCCAGAGTCCAGTTCATACCTCTGGGTTACCACCTATACTCTCCACTCAAAGATCCCCAAGTGGTCTAGAGGACACATTGGTTTTTGCAAGGCTCAAGCTGCCGCAGCTGCCGTATGAAACTTCTCAACTCCAGCCTGGCCCTAAGCCATGGCTTTGCTGCATAGTGGTCCACTTGCTACAGCTCTGGGGCAAAATTGCTCATCCTCAGCTGAGTCGATGCCTGCACATCCTCCTCCTGCCCCCACGGGCCATGCAGGGCCCTCCAGAGCACTCCTTTACCCCCCCTGGGTTAGGAACTAGCCAAGCCCCTACTTGGTGGGTGATCAAGGGGGTCCTTCTGGCCCCAGAAAAAACAGATTGCAAATTGGCCCAACTCTACATTTATTTGCGTAAGTCCATGGACGAACCGTCAGAATTACAGAGCTCTCTCCCCTTTTTTTTCTAAATATATGATCTACGAAGCAATGACATCTTAACAAAGGAAGTTAAGTGTGTGGCTTTTTTAGAGGGCATGTGTTGTTTGATAGATCTCAAGTACCATCTATATATCTATTCATCTATGTATCCATCTGTCGGTCTTTCTGTCTGCCTATCTATCTGTGTGTCTATCTATCCATCCATTCATATATCTCATAGTTCTAGTTTTGTTTTGTTCTGTTTTTTTGCAAGCAGAGTAATTGAGTGATATTTGCTATGACATATAAGTATGTGGTCATTCAGATACATAGTTCTCTAAAAGATAGATATCAGATTAAAACCAGTAATTATGAATTGAAGTATAATTACAAAATGAGATGCCTGTTTAGATAAATGAGTACTGCTGTACTTAAATTTTTATTTTATTTCCATGTTTTCCTTCAGCCTAGGAAGCCTTTCTGAAATAAAAATGGGTATCGAATGTATATCCCCTTGTCCAGTTTTCCCTTTTTTCTTATAATTATGTTACATGATATATATTATGTGATATATGTCCATTTAATTTAACAGCTCAAAGAAATAAGCAAGCCTTCTTAGTTGTGCTTAACCCTGTTAACAATATTCCGCAGTCTGTGGAATTACTGTTCCACAGGAATTTTTCTCTGGATTTTAAAATAAAGGCCTTCTTGTACATAAATGAAATATTTGTTGTTGCATAAGGACACAATCATTTCCTAAATATGCAAATTAAATAACCACTTTACCCTTGCTTAATGTACAGAGAAGGTGGGACAAAAAGTGCCTTTGTACCTGTGTGTTCCCGCTGATGTGCCAGCATCTCTCTACAAAGTTACTGCTATTAAAAAAAATCCGCTGCATTTCTCAGCAGCCCAGAAGGCAGCAGAGCCAGAGGAGTGAGCTATGTCATTCTGAAAACCACTCCTGTTTTCCTTTATCAGAAACATCCCCTGTATTTTTGAGCCCTTGAATAAATTACAAGGCTTTAATTACTTAAATCAAACTTTTGAGTAAAACCTTTCTTTCAAGTGTTTCCATACCGACTGAGTGGACGTTCATCGCAACCAGGTATTTTTGCTCCCTTACTGCTGGGCTGAATGTGACATTTTGTTTAAGCCTATATGTAGTGAGAGCATTTGTTCCAGGAGGTTCTTTTCGTGTGGCAACAGTGCCAGCTCCCACCCCGCGCCCGCTGACGCCTCTTCCTGGTTCAGTCCCCTGGGCTGTGCCAGCCGCCTGCGGAGCCACGGGCTGCGGGGGGCGGTGGGCGGCTGAAGGAACTTCCCGGTGCTTCACGCTGCCACGTCTGCGCTGGTGTGGCCCTCAGGAGTAAGCAAAGAGAAGAGCAGAGGCAGAGACTGTCCACATCAGGTCCAGAAGACAACGGCCATCGCAATATAGTTATCTTTTCCACCCGTTACTTACACTTTTCCCAACAGTTTTCATCAGTCATAAAAAAGCATATCTAACAGCATAAATATTTGTGTATCGTATCATCTCCTGATGAGAAGTTCAGGACTTTATCTATTTACTGCCTTATCTCCCAAATATTGGGGTAAATTTGTGTTTATGCAAAACGAGGTTCCAAGCACAGAATGAGCACAAACTTCTAATTCAATATTCTTCTGGAAGCGTGTATGAGACAAAACGAAAAATATAACTGATAACTTATACATTCAGTATTTAAGTACTCCTAGCATTTAAATGCTGTTATCTGCACTGAAATCAGCTTTTATTTTGGTCTCGGTGTCAGTTCAGAGGTCGCTGTCTCCAAGGAAGCCCAGAAGCATAACGTGAAAATATAGTATTTTCTGAGTGCACACTCCCAAGCCCAGGAAGCATCATGAAGGAACAAGAATTAGCCAGCTCAGTCACTTACAGATTGACATACCCACTGTGCGCTTTGCCACAGGCAAGACCGAGTTAATTACATCCACGGAAAGGTATACCTCTCCTGATATATGAGGGCAGAACACATATGTCTAAACTATGATTAATACAGGTGCGAAAAAGACATTTCTTGCCGGCAGAGTTTGACCAAGCAGATGGTATGCATTCCTTCAGAATTAGCTTAGTCGCCTTCACTGCAACTTGTTGACACGCTTTGAATTTTAACAGAATAAACGATTAAGGAGAATTGCTATACAGTGTAACAGGCATGAAGGATGCTGGAAGACAGCACAAAAAAGAAAAGGTGACACAGAAAATCACCATTTTCTCATTTTTATCCTAGCTTGATAATTGGGTAAGAAATAAGCCCAACAAATTATCTGTTCCTTTGGACACCGAGACAACCCTTGTAGTGGTAAAAAGGGTGATCTAAATTACGCCATTGACATAAATGAATCAAAGAAGTCGCGATTAAGTGTAAAGACTGTAATTTATGACTACTGGAAATCTGCAGTGCTGTTAAAAAAGGTAATAGCAGGTACTGGCAGACAGGGTCAGAAAGAGCAGAGCAAGATGATTACAGCCAGGAAGGGGAGGTGAGGTTGTCCAGGAGTCCTAAGTAAAAGCAGCACGCCAAGGGAAAACGCAAACTGAAGTGACTTCCTCATTTTATCATCTTTAGAGAATCAGCTTGAAGAAAAGAGCTAAAATACGTAAGTTTCTTTGACACAGCAAGAAATATTTCAACTTTGAAAAAAAATAGCAATGCTATGAAGCTGATACATGAGATATTTTATATGGGTGGCATTCTTATTGTTTGTTGTTGTTATTGTTAAAGTATCATGCAAGTAGCTGTAACTGCCTTTGCAGCATGGCAGATGAGGATGTGACCCAGCTCTGAAGATGGCAAAGTTCCTTTTCTTCAGAAACATGGAGTTTCCTGGGATATCCCACTGGAGCTCAGGAAGGCCATGTACTGCCCACAGCCTCCAGATGTCTGCAGCAGCCCGACCTCCTCACCGATCCTCTCGCTTCAGTCTTGTCTACTCATTTTGAATTGGGCTAAAAATTACATATTTTGGGGAGGGAGGGTTAATCTCCAGAGACACTTATGGACAATTACTTTGATAATTTTTTTAGTGTGGTTTTTGCCCTTCAGTAAATTCACTGAGCTACGTACACTATATACACCTAACATACAATCCTTTTATAAAATGAAGAGTTACTGATGGATTTCAGCAGCTTCCAGAATTGGTGCCATGAAATGTGAATTTTGCAAGGAAAGGTAAAATGGAAAAAAGATTTGAATATGTACCATCCTGCCAGTTAGTGTAAAGAAATGTGGTCTGGTTCAGTTAGCAGCAGCATTTAAGCAGTCAGTGATTTCCTCCCTGTATCGTTTCTCTCAGGTGTTTCTGTTCTGCCTCTTATCAAGTAAAATGCCAGTCACCGTATTTCTCTCTTTTTCACAAAAATCAGTCTCTCAACGTGAATCGTTGGCCTATAGGTGAATCATTTTAAGCGTACAGCTTTAAAAAGTCCACTGGGAAAAAAGTAACTTTTATAATTTAGGCCATTATGTTTTCTAAATTTTATTTTGCCACTTAACGTCATTTGCAGTGAGTCACAACATAATATCCATTGGTAGCTTGACTTGTATTCTATGTCAGCGTGAACCAAAGTTTCTACTCCAATATTCCTGTTAGCCAAATGTTTCCAAAACAGTCATAAATGCTGATATGAATGGACAGGCATTTTTTCTCACTGTGAAAAAAAAAACAACAGTGTTTTTAAGTCTGAACTAGAAATACACGTATGATCACCTGTCCTGTTTTCTCTGTATTTCTCTTCAGTGATCAGTCGCGAGAAATTACAGATTGTCTGATAGAGAATGTAACTCATAGGATTTCAGACAATTCTCTTTTTCCTTACTTAATACCCTTAGTCTCTTTCTAAAGGAATCAGTCTGCTGTCAGGACAGGTATCTGGAATCACAGCGACCACTGAATCCATTTTTGCGGCACCTTTTGTACTTTAAAACAAGTATTGAAAATAGTCTGGGCTTTTCTCTCATTGTGAAGGAATTTCTTTCTGTTTGTAATTTCCTGCCATGAAAGATTTCATGCAGATAATGGTTTTCAAAGAATGCAATTGCTTGCGCAATTTGAGACGATAGCTTACTAGTTTTTGTTTCCTGTCCCAGCCAAAGAACAATAAGGAAAGCTTAACAGAAGCCTAGGAAATTTTGGACTGCTTTATCCTTCTGCTGCTGCAAAACAGAAATAACCTAGTATGATGGAATATAATTTATATGAACTCGGTCAAAATAACTTTATTATTTACTGACCTGCTCTCCTAATCTTGCACATTACAGATTCTCAGAATACATCAGCTCACTGGATGGATTTCTAGAATGGTGCCATATGACAGATGTCAGACTTCAAAAAAATTCTGTTTCACAGTATATTTCTGTCAGCCACAAATGCCGGAATCAGATTTTTAATTGTATGGTCAATATATGTATTGTCAGCTTTATAAATGTACATTTATAAATGTAAATTTCTATTTTCATATGAAAGTATTTATAAACTCTAAGTGTTTTTGTATTCAAAGCCCGTATTCCCCTCAGTTTGAGATATTGCTGCCCAGTGAATAATTTCGTATGTGCACTGAGAGAGTGGGTCTACTCCTGGAAAATCAAAGAGAATTATGAAAAGTAATTGCCCATAAATTTCAGTTCTGCATTAGTGTTTCATGTGAGTCGCTTGTCAGTTCTGCAGCCTTCAACACTTCATTAATATTCAAGAACATTTAGACAACAAATTATGGCCTCTAAACACTTTATATAAAATGTTAATATAATCAAACATCTATACTTTATCCCCAGGTTCTATTCTGTGAACATGAAACATACTGTTATATTTAGTGGAGTGTTTTATTGTGATGATAGTCATTTCCTAAAGGTATACTGGCATTATTAATATGCATTTGTATTCCAGACAAATAAAGAAGATCTTAGTCGGTTAATAATAAGGAATGAATATTATACTCACCAAGGCTCGATTTTTGTTTTCAAAGTGGTCTAGTCTAGGGAATAACAAATTATTCAGGTAGAAAAACAGAAGTGATGTTAATAGCAACAACTATAAGGCAAATTGGAGGAATAAATTAACAAATAAAATAGAGGAAAGAATCGCCAATTATTATTCATGTAAGCTTTGTTTTGTTATGGTTATGTACTTTGTATCAGCAATCCTGAATAGCAGAGACTGGTGAAATGTTCACATTAGCGGTAGGGTTTCATACTTACCCAGCTTTCTTAAAAAAAAAAAAAACAAAACAACCCAAACCCTAGAGATACAAACTGTAAAAAAGTTTATACACAATTTTACCTTTTGAGGCAGTGTTTTTATGTTCTTGATATAGAAAAAGGTCCTATGAGTGTGGGAACTACACAGTAGAAAATGCTTGATTTTCAATGCGCTTACAGTTTGGTGGTGTGGAGCATCTAAGATGTTTGCTTCTGGACGGGAACAAATGAAAGATGCGAGGAAGAAAATCTTTCCTTCTCTGTTTTTTTTTCTGATTTTGGATCTTTTATTTCCTCCCCAAATGACTTCCTCCTGTTTCCCACTATATATATATAAAATTTCCTTTCGTACTAGACATGCGGCAGAGGATCTGCCGACATTAGCCTGTCAGCTCTCCTTTCTGCCGGACCTGGTAGCCTCCTCTCCCCAGGTCCTTCCACCGCCATCTCCACACGCTCGCTGAAGGGAGGAGCTGCGAGGGAAAGCAGGGGAATTTTTCACTCCCCGCGCCGCCCGGGAGGAGCCAGAAAGACGTGTGGGACTGCACAGCCCGCCAGCAGGAGTTTCTGTTCGAGTCCTGAAATCTTGTACACAAGGGGAGAAGACAGCAGGAAGCTTGAGTCCTTTGTCGAGGGACAAAGTCACCACAGCAGGGGAAACAGCTGCCTTTGGCCGGCTTTCCAGAGGATATGGGAGAAACCAGGGAGGAGCCAACTAGGAGCTTGTCCGAGTCCTAAACAGATCTATTGAGGCATCTGAAAGTTCAGGATTATGAGACCTTCCTGGAGGATCTGGCCTAATTGTGGCCTGGGATTATACTGACTACCATCACTGGAGAGTGCCATGATCTGGAAGACAGGCAGGTGTGACGTGCGTGTCCGCATACTGGGAACTAACAGCTGCCTGCATTCGTATTAGGATTTATTCCCTGGAGAATCATCCCATTCTTCTATTTGGAAAGATGTTATGCTCATCATAGGTGAAAACCGAACGGGTAAGCACAATAAACTGAGTTTGCAAACAGTGCTTTAAAAGAATTTCTACATTAAAACTCATCGTTTTCTACACTCGTAACTTTCCACAGCATTTATCTTTGAGATTGTCCACATTTCCCAAAGAAAGCTGTGGGATTAGAATCTTATCCTGTGCTTTGACTTCTGTTACACCAAGGGAATTCAATGGCCCACGTCTAAATGGCCTGCACCGAGTAAAGCTTTTAGGGGTCTCTCCTTTGCTCACTGCCCTGCCTACGGCATCTGCACGACCTGGTCAGTGCAGGAGCTCTCCGATGGCTGCTCCAACCTCCTGCCAGACTAGGGAGGACGTGGCGTTTGGGTCAGGAGACACAGAGAAGCATATCTCAGCATAGAGGGATTTTGTACCATTGTGGCCAGAAAAGAGAAGGCATCATAGTGCAAACTGGTTTGCATTGCACACACAAAATACCGCAGACATTGGTGCAGATTAGATGCTATTAATTTTACAAGGCGGTAATCCCAAATGTGTTAATCCAAACTATAATTCCCAGTCTGCTAAGACAAGAATTGAATTTAAATTCCATAGCCAGACAAGGTGAAGATGGGAAGTGAAGGAAAAGTTTATGAACAGCCCAAACTACACACCAATTTTCAAATTAGTGTTGCATAATCGCACTAAAGTGTGCCCGTTCCCTCGATCTTAAACAACCTCTCTGGGAGGGGAGTCTTCAGCAACAGTTTCTCAGTGACCTGTGCCCTGCTGTTCAAGACTGAAAGCTGATTCACCCTGTCCTCGAGTCTTTTGTAGGTCTCTAACGTTTTTGGTGACCAAGAGAGTCCTGTTGGCCCCTTTCCCAAAGGGCGTTTGAGAGCTGTCTGGGGGAGGCGAGCTGCATATCTTCCACGGCTGTCAGAGGCAGGGCAGCATTCCTCTGCTCCCAGCCCTCACCCATCTGTCCCCCATCAGCTGAGGGGTACTAAAATAAATCGGGAGTGGGCCGATGCAGAAGTGTTACAGAAGGTATGTTCTCCACAAGAAATGTGTAAACAAATATTTGGAAGGTCTAAAAATACGAACAAAGAGGCCTCTGTGGCACAACAATGAACCTTAAAAAGTCTCCAGCACATGTTCTACACACAGTTGTTAAATAGCAAAGATAAATTGCTAAATAAAAGTAGTTTTAAACAGCCAAAGCTATTATGACTCTTCAACCTCAAGGTAGCATCCTTAATATTAAGTTTTTAGTTTAACGTCTTGGTCAGTTTTGGTGTAGCCTCATCTGCATGAAACACCGATATTAGATACATTAAAAATAAATATTATTCCAAAGCATCCAATGACAACTTGCTCAGACTCCTGCATAATGTTCTCTTTTGGCCTGGCCTTTGTTACCGAAAAAAAATCAGGCTTACATCTGTAATATTGTTCAAAAAAGTTTTGGAAGCTGGAGATGACTGTATCTGCCCTGAATTTTGTCTAGTGCTAAACACTTGAGAACTTCCTACCTCAGCACCAGCAGTCCCTCTCCCTCACTGCACCTGGTCAGTAAAAAGTCTGTAAGAAGCACAATGTAGGGGCAGTGCTACGATATTTTTACTTGTCCGGTCCTTAGTACCACCATTTTTCCCAGTTAAAGCACACGAGTAACTCATATCCTGTTGCTCCTGCTCTGCCCGAGACCTTCTGATGTTTATGACTCTTTTCCCTTGAGCTGAATCTCTGCCCAGTTATGTGTCGTGAGCAGACTCCACTCCCTTACAGCCATATTCCCTCGCCCCGGCCAGCGACGTGCATGCGAGGAATGAAGTCACTCCCAGTCATTACTGGTCTCTGTGGCACACGGCTCTTCATATTTCTCTAGCCCAGACTCTTATTTTACACTCTTGCTCTCTGCCTTTGCTATCCAAGCTAGTTCTTTATCTGTGCAGTTAACTGACCCTTGCACTATTTAATTATCTACTTCATAAAGAGGTCTTTGACAAGCTTTTTTTAAAGAGGTTGTAAGGCAAAAGTGCTCTAAAAGACCAGGTAAATTAGGAGCCCAGTTACTCAGCTATGCTTTTCAAAAGCAGTCTGATTTGTCAAAGATGAACTCCTTCCTGTGACTTTATCTGAATTATCTCCAGTTAAATTCTAACTCTCTGGGGGTTTCTTGAGTTTCACTCTAGCCGGTACTTTGTCCTCTTCTCTTTGTTCTGGTATGACCTTTCTCGGCAACGAAGGACTGAGCTTTTAGTGATGGGATTTGTTTGCATGGTCACCGCCATGTGGACGTTTAAATATTTTTTCCTCTGTTAAGCTTTGATACATTTCATTTTTTTAAAGGTTTTCTTTAGCAGCTGGAAAGCAATCACATGCAGCGTCATATATTCTATAATATTAGCCATTCCAGCTACCAGACAGTTTTCCTAATTAAAAGGATCTCCACCCCTCATGAGCAATACTGTTTGATTCAGGGCTTCCTCTCATCTTTCTGAGGATGGACATTTTTGGATCAGTCCTCCAGGCACTTCTCTGCTGCCCTCATTGCTCTACTGCATCTCCTTCCTCCAGCTGTGGGTTCCTGCTTTGCAAAGAACCAGCGAGGAGAGACAGGAGAGCGTATTCCCACAACACTGCTGCTTCTCTAACTTGTTATCAATGCTCCATTCTCCTACCATGTCAAATTTACTCAGCGTAGCCCATGCCCCCACCAAAGGGCATGGGAAAATGAGTCACTTGGTCTCCTGCCTTCAGAAAACTGGAATATATTTTTCATTTGTTGCTTTTTAAAAGGACATCAGATTTATAACTCCAGCAACAGGTTCGTTTCCCTTTCTCTGCTTTAAAGTATGTTTCATGAGTTATTTGCCTCCCTGTAAGCCCAAACTCTCTTCATTGAAAAATTCCTGTCTATTTCTGAGATTGACCGTAATACCTTATATTTCCAGTTGCCACCTCTTGCCCTTTTGATCTATATCATAATTATCATTTCTCTTTGTGATTACTGCTTAGACCTCCCGTCTTGACGTAGTTGTCATTTTCCTCAATATTTATTTTCCTCCTCTGAGAAATAACTGTACGCTATTTTTTGCTACCTGACAGTCATGCCCAAGGGAATAGATTTTTATAATATATATTTATATCTGTACATATGTATTTTTAAATAATATTCATCCCTCTGAAAATTACTGCTTTATCTCCAGGTAGAATGTCGAATAGTTCCAGGTGCATACATCACCCAGACAAAAAGTCATAAAAAAATAACAGCAATTCAGTTTGTGGTTCTTTCTGGCCACTCATGTGGGATGCTAAAAGACACAAAGTGTTCCTTCGTTTCTTCACCTTGTTTATGATCGTTATTGTGGTGGGTAATCAGTTTCTGCAGGCCTGCCATTTCCCCTCCCTGATTGACGGGGGAGCAAGTCAGACCAGGGAACTCCTGGGGCTGGTATGGGGATGTTACAGGTCTGTGCCGGGGCACATCTTCCTTAGCTGTACTTGACAGATTCCCTTTTGGGAACTGTAACAACATACTATCTCACGTCAGCCTCGCAAATTTGCCTAACAAGTTACAATAAAATACAAAGCAATTCCTCCCGTAATTAAGTGTGACCACGGCTGCCTTAGATGAAGATTTTTATCATAGCTATATTGTGTTTGATAAAGCTTATTAACATCATAGATGTGGGTAATTATTATGTTCCTCTTCTATAGAGAACCATTGGTCTTGATTGCTTTGTGATACAACACAATATAAGACTTCCTCACCTTGGCTACTGTGGGCTAGCAACAGCCACAGAGATACTCTGACCTGAGTGACACACACAGAGGTGGAGAAGTGGGTAGCATCACTATCCTCATTAACAAATCACAATAGATAGTACAGCTTGATTTTTTTTTTGTTAATACATTGACATTTGCTCTAAGTGTCATAATCTGACCTCTTGAATTTATAACATACTTTCTTATTGTCGCAGTAAGGGTACTGTATGAGTGCAAAATGTCATAGTTTTGTCATCTGTTATAATTAGCGAATCTAAGATTGCTGAAGTTCCTAAGAATTTAAGATGATTTAAAGGAACGTTGCTGAAACTTACAATCTCAAAATAGAATCACCTTTATAGAGAAATTACAATTTTAAAATGACTTGTCAATTACTGAATAAATAAATAAACAGAGCCTTCTAACGGAAGGCCTTTGTTCCAGCAAAGCACTCTTGATTCATCTGCTGGGCAACCTAATAACAAGGAATTCAGTGTAATTCATTGTAACTGAATACTTGCACTGTAAAAAACCCAGTAGCTTTTGGCCTTGTGGTCATGGTGATAGACAGATTCAAATGTAGAACCTCTGCTAGCTAGGATTAGATGTGTTCGAGTGTTTGGGATTATCTCCCCCTCTAGTGGCTGGTTTATGCAAAAATATAAAAACTGGGATTATCCAGATTTACTATCATTATTTCCAGGGTTCAGATAGAAGCGACCGAAGTGGTCTGTTAATTTTACAGTGCTGGATTCAAGTAAAAGGGTGTTAATGTAAAACAGAATAAGATTTGAAATTCTTACATTCCTTAAAAGCTTGACAGTGATTTGGATATGTCACAGACTAATTCACTATGAACTTTAGTTTTTGGATGTGTACAGTCATGTATGTCTTTAGTTCCATTGTGATCTTACACTTTATTTTGTATCACTCAAAACTTATCTTCAGTGATGTACAAAGCCATGATCGGTTATGGGTTTTATCCATGCTGCGTGAACAATTATTACTGCTGGTGATATTGCTAGGGGAAGGTGAATGGATTGCAATGCTACCAAGTGATTACCAGTATCCATTAATGTTTTATTTTTGTCTTATCATGTCTGAAGTCTTATCTCCTGTCCAAGATCAGTCCTTAAAAACATTTGGATCCTAAAACATTATCAATGAGGAGCAAGACTCTGCAATTATAATAAAGAATTACACAAAAACATCCACTCAGTGCTCAGTAGCAGTGAGAAAAGCAAATGACACACTAGAAATTGTCAGGAAGGGAATACAGAGCAAAACAGAAAATGTTATTACACCACTGCATAAACTGGTTGCCCACACCTTGAACACCCTGTGCAGATTTATTTCTTCCATCTCAAAAAAGATATATAAGAACTAGAAAAGGGAAGAGAAAGACAGCAGGGTGATTAAAGAGCTAGAATGGCCTCGTAATGATCAAGTTGGCTGGAAAAGAGGTGTTTCTTCAGAGCAAGATATGATAGAAGCCTACAAAATTATGAGTGGCATGGAAAAAATAGATAGGGATTGAATATTCACCATATTTTCCAAATACAAGTATCGGGGCCATCAGATGAAGCTAGTGGGAGCCAGGTTCAAAAGAAATAATTGAAAGTAGTTCTTCACGCACAGGCAGAAAACCTGTGGATCCCGTTGCTGAATAACGCTGTGGATACAGCAACTTTGCATGGGGTTAGAGGGTGGCCGGAGAAGGATTTGGAAGAGACTTCCACCGTGATTTCCTAAACAGACAAAATGTGGCCTTGGCCTGTACCCATCCCCAAGGAGGTGCCCGATGCTGGGGCTGGGGCTGCCCCGGTGCCCCCCGGCTGCCCTGCTCCTGGCTGGGGGTGGCACGTGCCCTGGCTGCCAGGCCATCACCCACCCGGGGAGCCCCCGGTGCCCAGCCCCGGGGAGGTGCCCTGGTGGCACCATGACAGTAGGCTCAGAAAATTGCCTAAGCTTAAGATGGTCAGAGCGTGGGATAGTATTATGCAAAAATATCACATGAACTTGCCCTCTTCTTCTCTCTCCCAAGGTGTCTTGTGACCAGAATATCGAGCTCTGGAGTTATTCCCCAAAACACTCCCCAGAATTTATTTAGACACACAAGTAAGAGCATGACATGTGAATAATCCTTTCATTCCACCCAGAATTAGTAAAGCAACAGCTGAAATGCTGTTTTTCCTAATTTAAGTTGGGAACAGAAAACACTTCATAGAATCATGGAATCAGAGAACCATAGAATCATAGAATAGTTTGGGTTGGAAAGGACCTTTAAAGGTCATCTAGTCCAACCCCCCTGCCGTGGGCAGGGACATCTTCACC
>NW_009213447.1:0-1151 GCF_000690835.1 Fulmarus glacialis | reverse complement strand
GCAACCTGTTCCAGGGTTTCACCACCCTCATTGTAAAAAATTTCTTCCTTGTATCTAGCCTAAATCTACCCTCTTCTAGTTTAAAACCTTCCCTCTTGTCCTGTCGCAACAGGCCCTGCTAAAAAGTTTGTCCCCATCTTTCTTATAAGCCCCCTTTAAGTACTGAAAGGCCGCAGTAAGGTCTCTTCTCTTCTCCAGGCTGAACAACCCGAACTCTCTCAGCCTTTCTTCGTAGGAGGGGCGTTCCATCCCCCTGATCATTTTCATGGCCATCCCCTGGACCCGTTCCCACAGGTCCATGTCATTCTTGTGCTGAGGGCTCCAGCGCTGGACGCAGTATACTCCAGGTGGGGTCTCACAGAGCAGAGAGGGGCAGAATCACTTTCCTCGACCTGCTGGCCACGCTGCTTTTGATGGAGCCCAGGATACAGTTGGCTTTCTGGGCTGCGAGTGTGCATTGCCAGCTGAAGTCCAGCTTTTCGTCCACCACTACCCCCCAGTCCTTCTCAGCAGGGCTGCTCTCAATCCCTTCATCCCCCAGCCTGTGTTGATACCGGGGGTTGCCCCGACCCAGGTGCAGGACCTTGCACTTGGCCTTATTGAACCTCGTGAGGTTCACACGGGCCCACTTCTCAAGCTTGTCCAGGTCCCTCTGGATGGCATCCCATCCCTCAGGCGTCACTCAGCTTGGTGTCATCTGCAAACTTGCTGAGGGTGCACTCGATCCCACTGTCTATGTCATTGATGAAGACATTAAACAGTGCTGGTCCCAATACAGAAGGCACTAGGGGACTTGATATGGGATGAGTGAATGATGCAACTTGATGCATTCCTTGACGTGGGACATATGACAGGAGCATGCCCCCCTGCACTGTTATTACCCTGTGAGAGGCTAATGCTAAGAGGGCAGTAAGTTCCCAACTAGACTGGGAAATCCAAAATCCAGTATATAACAGCTTCCCAACAACAGTCTTCGAGACGATAACGTGGGCATCTGAATTCCAAAGCTGTTCAGCCAAACACCCATCTGGTCACCCCTGTGCTAATCATCCCGTTACCCGAACGACATCCAGAGCCTGCTTCAGTAAGGAAATTTCTCAGTGACATCCTCTTCTTCCCTTGCTCATTGTTACTGCTCCTTTGCATGGTAG
>NW_009213446.1:0-251 GCF_000690835.1 Fulmarus glacialis | reverse complement strand
AATTGCCAGGGTGACAGCATACTTTTTCCAAATATTCTACTAATTTTTCAGGATTCTGCACTTGTTCAGGGGTGAAGTTCCAAAACATTGGAGGTGCTCACCGTTCTAGGCATTTGCCCATGCTATCCCACTCACCCTGCCACTCGTAACTATCCAGCCTTGAGGCAGATCTCTGGATGGTATTAAATTGCTTGTTAACCTTGGACAAAACAGAAACAATAATCCCAAGGAATACCAATAGATGTATCTTA
>NW_009213445.1:28043-45206 GCF_000690835.1 Fulmarus glacialis | reverse complement strand
GCCAAGGTCAACCCACCACAGTCCTTTTTTGGTGCCCAACTTAGGGCATGAGGAATTCAAGATAAGGGTAGTAGTTGGGAGAGGTAACAGGCAAAACATGGACTGAACATTGTCAGAGAGCAAGGAGTAGAATTATTGTGGGGAATTTTTGTTGTTGTAATTGTGGTGAAGGGATGAGAGGTGGAATGTGTGTAAATTGTCTACTTTTGTCGGTGTTGTGATGATGTTATTTTGATTTTGGTGGGGGGAATTCTTTTTAATGATGTAAGTGAAGTTTGTGAAGATTGTAGATTGTGTGATGAATATGTATTTTAATGATAATTCTTAAATATGTAATTCTCAGAGGTGAGGGGTGAAACGGAGGAAAATGTTATTTTCAGAGCCTTCAGAATATTACTAACTTTTTTGATCACATAAAATATGGAAAGAAGTACAAAAATGACTCGAATCTGAAGACCTTGGTGAATGTTTTCATAATAATAATAATAGTAATAGTAATAATAATTTTCAGTTTAAGCACATTTAAATTAAGCAGTTGGACTTCTAAGTATAAAATTTGCAATGAATTTGTTGTTAGTTTCTCATAATTTCCCCTGGTTCATTGTCATGCAACTAATAGAGTAATTATAGAATTTTTCCTACAGTGAATACTGTGTTATCCATTGCAAAATATTGTGCTATTGCAGTATGAAATGTGAATAGAAAATTACTTTTTCTGCAAAATTAAGCTTACATCTTAAAATTTCAGCAGGGAACAACTGTTTTGCAAATAAGATGTAGCTGGTTTTTAATATTTAGTTCTCACTGCAATAATGGCATGAACCTAACTGACAAAACATTGACTCCCTGCTGCCAGTATGTATTCTTACTTCAGATTCCCTGGCAGAAGCAGCACAGGGGATTGACATTTCATTAGTGATAAAAAGAGTTGAATGTTCATGAACTACTACTGATTTGAACAGTTTCTAATTTACTACCCTTCGTCCAAAGACTTTCAGGAAGATGCAAGCAAGAATGTACCTGAAGTTAGACCAATTGAGTTTAATTTCTAATTATAATATTCTCTCAACATGCACATGTGCACAGTGGACCATTTGAACCACTGTATAAAAAAAAATGCACACAACAATTAACTAATTAAATATGAAACAAAATAATGGATGAGGCTAGAATTCAGTTTTCCTGCTACTTAATGAATACTTTACCAGCTTGTCGTACTACTAAAAGAAGTTTCAAATAAAGTCCCTAAAGTTAATAGGGACTCAGTACAAAATATGACCTAGTCATTCAGCCTCTCATAATTGTCCTGGTTTTGGCTGGGATAGAGTTAATTTTCTTCCTAGTGCTGTGTTTTGGATTTAGTATGAGAAGAACGTTGATAACACACTGATGTTTTTAGTTGTTGCTAAGTACCTTGTCAAGGACCACTATCCTCTGCTACCAAGCTAGACTGGGAGGGAGCACAGCCAGGACAGCTAGCCCAGCTGGCCAACAGGGTATTCCATACCATGTGATGTCACGCTCAGTATATGAATGGTGGGCGTGTTCCAGGAAGTACAGATCGCTACTTGGTTATCGATCAGCGCGGGTGGTGAGCAATTGCATTGTGCATCACTCATTTTGTATATTCTATCATTATTATTATTATTTTCCCTTTTCTGTTCTATTAAACTGTCTTTACCTCAACCCAAGAGTTTTTCTCACTCTTACCCTTCCAATTCTCTCCCCGTCCCACTCGGGGGGGGCGGGGAGTGAGTGAGCGGCTGCGTGGTATTTGGCTGCCTGCCAGGTTAAACCACGACATTAATTCAGACTTGGCCTTTCAAAGATTGTAGAGTGAACATAACGTTGTCAATTTGTGATAGTTTTTATATGAAGAGGAGGATGCAGACAAACCCTCTAGCATTTCATGAAGGAATAGCACTGCTTGTATTTGTAGTGACTGTAGTGGCTTGTGTTCTTGTAGTCTATTCACCTTAAAAGCTGAATAAGGCTCTTGGCAGGTCAACATTGGCCAAGTGTTCTTTCCTGGACAGTGGATGTGCAGAGCTTCACTGTAGACAGCATTTTGCAGCTATGTTGGTGATCCATTCTGGTCACAGTAGCTTCCACGTGGCACAAAGTGTGTCTCCAGGGACACTGGCACACTGGCCCTAGTAAGTGAAAAGATGGCAGGAAATCAACTGTTTTCATGTTTGCCACAGGATGTACTCCGTGTAGCATGAAGGACTGGTAATTTCGTCTTTAATTTCTTTTGTTATGATTTCAAAATTACTGCTGAACAAGTTATCCCAGCTGAACCTGAGCTGCAAATACTTTCTTTAGCCAAAAGGAGCAAAGCTTCCCTTGTTGTATGGTAGTTTTTCGTTTTTACTCTGACATTGATGAATGAGTGACAGTTATTATAGGTCTATTTTTTACACTGCACAGAATAATTCTGGCACTAGGCACTTAAGTTTCTGCCATTAAATAATGTGCAGAGAAATATTTTAAATCTCAAATGAGATCCTAGAAGATGATGGTGATATATTACGTGTGTGGCCTACCTGAAGGCTCCCCAGCTTAGAACTGAGCACAGTTATTCAGCTTTTGTGTCTCAGGGACCATCTACCCCATGGCTATTTGACCTATGTTGCAAAACAGGAATTAAAACAGCTGTCTGGGCAAAGCCTCCTTTGAGAGCCAAAGACTAACTGCAATATCAGTGAGTGAAAATTACTTTTATAAGACTGAAATTTGGAAATCATGGATGGGTTATCTGTTTTATCACAAACAAGGCAGATTTCTCTAACAAACTTGTGACCTCACACTATTTGCTATTTGTGTGGTCTGTACCATTGACCTTTTCTTTCAATATAAATAGCACTCAAAACTGCAATACAATCAGAAATCAGTTTACGAGGTAGAAAATCTCTTTAAATGATAACTAGAAGGCAGGTTATATAGTTCATCAGGGTTTATAGTACTTCCTAGAAGCTGGGTATTGGGAGAAATTAGGTAGATAAAACATATCATTGCAGACTATAGTATAATTGCATAACAGCTGAAAAAAAGTGTTTTAATGAGTATCTGTTCGCAAAAGTGAAGACAGACAAAAGCCCCTGGTATCATATTTCTAGAGTCACTTTAAAAGAACACTGAAATTGGCTTGAGCCCTTGTTCAGAAGTTTGAGAATAAAATTTGTAAATCCTTTCCTAGATGTTCTTAGCATGCTGAATTTCGTCCCTACATCCCACGCTTTGAATGGATGACCAAAGGTTCTTTGTTACATAAAACAGAATGCAGCAAGTAGAAAAATTGAACTGCACTGTGAAATTTACAGATTGTTTTGTAAATCTGAGGCTTTCAAAAGCCTCTGTAGCTGTCTCAGAGAATGTACAAGAAGCAAGAATTTTGCCTTTTTTCTCCTGTCATGAATGAGTGGTTTAGAGGCCGCTTAAAGAATCATCATCAAAAGTATTAGTAGAAAGTGATTTTAATAGAAATTTATAAAAGTGCAATTTAACAGAGTTCGATGGCAAGGTTCACTCTATCACTTACTACAGGGATGAAGCATACAAAGGAAAATTGAATTAGAATTGAGCTAGAGTGATTTATACAGAGACCAAGAATGAAAAGGGTAAGGGAGACCCTCCTGTTGAGTCACAAGGTGCTTTTTAAACTCCTGAAGGAGCTTAGGTGCGGCTGGATCCAATCTTAGTCTCAGACTTGGACAACGGTTTATGTCTAATACAAAAAGGGTAAGAAAACCCTTCTGTTGAGTCACGAGATTCAGAGTAGACCCTCTTGCTTTCTAAATGCCTTCTCAGAGAGAAGTCTAGGTGCAGCTGGATCTCACCCTAGTCCTAGACTTGGTCAACGGTTTATGTCTAAGGAATTATATGTGTGTAGCAGCAGCCTAAGGTTCATTCACAGTTTAAAGAGAATCACAAGATTTTAGTAACACTTAATCATTGACTAATTTAACATTTACGAAGTGAATTAGTAGAGTTTACTACAATCACTACAGTGACTTAATTTCAAATTATGCTTATTATTGGTTATCTAAATCAATTCACACATGCACACAGATACAGAGATAGATAAATATATAAAGGTATACCTTAAAAATTCCCCTCGAGTCTCATGAACTGTTCACATCAAATGTCTTGGCATTTCTCAATGGGTGAAGAGTTGAGCCTTGAGGAGTGTTTCAGCTGAGGAGCGTTTCAGCCCAGGTCCCATGTCAGTCGGCAACGGTCCTCCGAATATCGCAAACTCGAGAGTTCACGAACTCTGAGAGGCATCCCACTCAGAGGGAGATCCTGAGCTCAAAGGGCCTCACTTTGGACCGCTGTTTATAGGTTCGCAAGGTGATTGGCTTTAGTCATCAGTAAATTTCCATCCTGGTCACAATCTGGAACAATCCAGGATAGTAACAATGATATCATTCCACAGTAACAATGATATCGTTCTGCTTGAGCTACAATCCAGGTAGGGAATGTTTCAGGTCTGTCAGGGATGATGAATTATCACTGCTCTCACTCTCTACCTTGGGCAGGCAACAGGAGTTCCTGGTACGGTCAGTGCCACTCTCCACCTTCGCCATGCAAGAGTGGCTGGTACGGTCAAGGGACGCTCAACCGCCCAACCCACTACACAAAGGCCAAGGCCTAACAGGAATTCCTGAGATCGTAGAGTGGTCCAGGGGGGGAGGAAAGTGCACCACCACACGTCGTAAATGAGTGATTTAGAGGACACTTAAAGAATCACCGTCAAAGATGCAACCAAAGCACTACATTTGTTTATTCAGACCAATGTACAAGTACTGATATCTTCAACCCAAGTTTGAAAGAATTTCTCTGAGTTTTCTTTTTTATGCTAATAAATACTTTCAGTGAGGTGTTAACAAAAGGTGAAGTAGAAAAGTTACTGTCTCTAGTAAATAAGAGATATAGCTAAATATCCCTTTTACCAACCTCAAAGTGAAGGGTCAGCTGGTGGCGAGTTGTAAAAAATGTTTATGTGCTATAGAATTATGTTCTTTCTTAACCCAGATTTTTGTATCTAGAACATTAATTACTTCTGGTTTCCGAACCTGTCTTTTGAAGGTACGTTGTAGGTTTCCTTTGCAGATCAGGATGCAGAAAACAAGGATGAAAAAATAATTTATGAAAATTAATTCTCCAGCCAGGACTGTATGTCCTACATTCATTGAAAAAGTCATTTAGGGTTTGCAGTGGCATTTGACTTCACCTATTACAAGAGACCTTTAGGTGCTGGGCTGCTGCATGGCATTCAGGGCTGATGGACCCATCAGTTTTCATTGTTCCTGTGATCATAGTTCCCCTGACACGAAAATTAAAGGTGCAGTCCCTGTAGTTCATACCAGTAAATTCTCAGGTTCCTCTGAGAGGAAGGAAGGACTGGTGGAGGATAATGACTTTGTCAATCTCCTTCTGGTATTTACTTGTTTGACCTCAGTAACTCGAAGACCTTGAGATCTGCTGGCAAAATTAGATGTTATTGACCAGAATGAGAAATTAATATAACTATATTTTGGAAGATATTATTGGACTATATGCTATATTTACATTCAAAAAAGTATGTGACTTTTAATTAATTATTAAAAGCAACTCACATATTATTATTTTTTTCCTTCTGCAGTTTCCTCATAAAGTCTTTAATCTATTCTTCACAGTTACAAATAGCTGGTAGTCTTCTGGAAATATTTTTCATTTATTTGTAGGAACATGTACATATTGGCCTCTTTCTCTGTAAGATAAATGTATGAATTTCTGCCAAAATATTTTATCTATATGTCTTACCATTAAGGTTTTTAATGAGGCTCCAGGAATACAATGTAGTAATCATATGGCACTGGGAAATATTATACTGAATCTAGGAGCAACAGCCAGAGAAGGTTTTTAATGTGCCATTAAGTAGTAAACTCACAGCTGCATGATAGTAACTGTTGAGCATAATCATTTAAAAATATGTCCAGAATAAAAGAAAATATGTATAAAAGTAAGGAAGGGTTGTGCTTTACATTTTCTAATTACATTTTATTCACATTAAAAGTGTTCTTTAGATAAATTAGTTAACATACGTTTTAGTCAAAGGGAAAAATTGTTATGAAGTGTTTAAAGGAGAGGAGAATGATTGTGTGGATACAACAGTTTCTAATGCTAACTGGAGTGTTATGGTAGTACTAATCAGTAAGTAGCATCAAAACCACATTACATATCAAAGAGGTACAGAACAGAGCATTCTGCACACAATGCAATAATACTAATGCTCAATTTCCATTTGTAATCATGTTAGAGTCTTCTAGGAGAATAAACCATAATGAAATATTAAGTGATGTTTTCCATTCCTAGAAAAGAAAGGGGTGTGTGTAGAAACATCATTGCATAAATCTAAAAAAATCTGAACTCAGAGTTGCTTACATTTTTTTTCCATCCTACAAAAGAGGTGTCTTTTCTGGGTTTAGATAACCATTCAAAGACTGTTGGCAGGCCATACACTAATAAAATGCTAGTGTTATCCAAAAATACTATGAAAAAAGGTCTTGTAGCTATAAACAGGTTGAAGAGACATCCTAGGCTTTTTCCAGTCCTTGAGATTTAGTTTCCAAACATCTGGAAAAAGAGATAATCCTGATGAGATAGAAATGGTGAGAGACATAACATTACAAGCTTTTCACATTTATAGTCTCTGACTGTGGAGGCAATAGACACTTAATAAACAGACACTTTTTTCATAGAAACACAGTCTTATAGGCTGTGCACAACTTTAGTATGAGACATTAGAATTGGAGAAGGAGCAGAGAAAATGCTTTGACCTATTTTGCAACACATATGCATACTCCATTATTTGCAGTTCAGAGTTACTTTATAAAGAGAAGATGATGTGACCAGTCAGCAAAATATTTCAAAAAGTCTGAATAATAGGAACTGAGGGACAACAATAAAACTTCTTAACCACTATTCCCATGTGGTTAAAGATTAGCACATACATAAATACTTGGCTATTTGATAGAGAAGTCAGGACTATACAAAATTGGTGAGAAAACTGTTGAACAATGGAATGGAGAGTTTCAGCCTGAATAACAAATATTTGAGAAGAATATCTAATACAGCTTCTCTTTTCAGTGATACTGTAGTCTGAGATATTAGCCTAAATGATCTGTTTATTTCTTGAGATTCTATTTCTTCCTGGTTTTAAACTTTCAAATAATTGTGCTGTAATAAGGGCTATGGTATTTTACACTGCTACAAGAAACATTTTTGTTACTATAAAAGATATTTGCACATTTTTTGATGAAATATTGTTTTCTCCATATTTCTATCTTGTATATTTTTTATGTAACTATGTATTGTTACTTTCTTCATCTGAAGAAATTGAAGTTTTGTTAAATTTTGTTTAGCTCTATTGATGACGTATTACTCCTCTAGTTCATTTCAAGGTGACAAATAGTTCATTTCAAGGAGATAATTTTTTTTATAAATGTATTATATTAAAAAGTGGCTGACACTGATTTTAATTTTTTATAAATGTTTTGCCACTGTGTGTTCTGTTTCTGCACAGCTATAATTCTGATAGATCAGATTTTTCCTTCCAACCCCAAGATAGATGTTTTTTTCATAGTGACTTTTGGGGTGTGTCCATAGGAACCAATTTTTTTCTGTATTTGGTTTTGATATCTTCCAGTATATGCTTTGCACATGAATAATTAACATCTAAAGCACAGAAGCCAATTGCTATTTAACAATTTCAAACTAAAAATTAAACACATGTATGCTTTCTTCTCCTTTCTGTGTTCCCTTATATACTGAGATGAGGAAAAGTAAAACCTTGCTGCAGATAATCATGCATTTTTTCCCTTTGTTTGTATATAAAAGGGTAAAACATCCTCTTTGATTCTTAATCATTTTTGGAATTTGAATGAAGACACCCTTGCTTTCAAAAAAATGGACAAAGCTACGTAAAATGGGTTTAGAAAAATAAATAACAAATACTCTGGTAAACAAGCTCCCAAGAAGGATAAAAGAATAAATTTCCAACCTGTGGGTGAAATGCCTGTGGAGATGGGTGCATTCAAATTAAAAAGCAGTGACATCGACAGTGACGTTACTCCCTCACCTAAGACCCCTGAAGAAATGAAAGCTAGGGAAAAATATTTAGCTTTGTCTTTTGTTTCCCCACCCTGCCCCATTTTGAAGTCTTGTCCTTAGTGGTAGTGTTACCCTTCTCTATGTGGGAATATGATGAACGGTGTTTGTCTTGTGAAAATGTTTAGACACTCAGTCTCCTGGTCACACTGGATGTGATACCTTCTCCATAGGCAGGACAAACGACTATGAGTCCATCATTGCTGAAACAATGCCTGTGAAAGGATGGGAGAATATCAGATCAGAGTTCTGTCTAGCTGTACATTCCCACTAGCCATTTTCAGTCACTGTGTGCAGCCATCATGTATGCTCAATTTAGATCTTACACTAAAATATCAACAGTGAAGGGCTGTCGAAGACAGAAGTCGATCTTACTAACCTTTTCAATACATTGCTTGTTTCTTCATATTCTGGCTAGTAAAGGGATTTGCTCTCTCTGGGCAGTTTGTACAGGCATAGGCTGTATGAAGTGCTTGTAGTCATCCCAAAGGAATCCAGCAGAACACATACTACGATATCAGATCTTTTTACCTCGTTTCCGGCAGGCTACACTAATAGAGGCAACATTTAACACCATTATTTTCTTGCCATTTGCAATGCTTTCTGGTGATAAGCAGTGTTATTATAACTGATAAAAACAAGGGGGAAGTAGGACTCTTCTAAAATGTGTTGGAATATTCTATCCCACTACGTGGTCTTTGTGTATGCGGGGAGGGGGATTGTTCTGCTTTATAAAAAATTTCCCCTTGTGTGTATTTCTGGGTACTCAACCTGTATGTTTATAAAATTATGCCCTTGAGTTTACAGAAAGGCAACTGCAGTGAAGTTCTCTATATCAAATTATAAATGTGAAATATGCAGACTTGGTGAAGTTTGTTGGTTTTCCCTGTAATAGGTATTGCAACCAGACATTTTCAGTATTCAAACCTTCAGCTGCCTGCCTCCGTCTGATGCCAATAACAGCTGCCAGTGTAAATGCGATGGGGTGCCCAAAGAGATTTGAGGTGGGTTTGCTTAGACCTCTCCTATAGAAAGCTCCTCAAAAAAGGCCAAAAGGCTTTTAAAATAGTTAGAATAATTAAGCTTTTTAAAACTCAGAGTGACAAGGTCTGACATGAACAAAAAAGATGTGGGTTTGTATACAGCACTCCTCAAGTTTTGTCTGCCCATGAAGGCAAGTCTTTGCTTCTTGGTTTGGTTTCAATCAACTGAATAGGTTCCCACATCACAGTGAAATCTTTGCAGTCCCCTTCTCCTAAGGAAGCTCTTTCTGGGAGCACCTACATTAGCTTATCAGTTTAGATCAGCAGTGCATTTTTGAAGAAAATCTCCCTTTGTCCCCACTTACTGTGCTCTGGTTTGCTTTGGGAGTCTGGGTGGAGGGGTGAGCTGGCTTCAAAAAGCTGAAGTTTACTCTCCCTCACGTTTTTCTTTGTGTCAATAGACTGTGGAGATTAAAAAATTAATTCAGACAAAAGACTTTATCATGACAATTTGAAGAGCAGCTATTAATTATGTAGCAACATTGTACAGATCAGCAATTTTTCTAATTACATTTTTTCATGACATGACTGGATTTTACATGTTATGAAAAGCATTAAAACAGTGCAATGAGAATGAATATAAAAGTCTAGGAATTTGAAACATGTGCTAACCTTGACTTGGACCATTTTTCACCAGTAGAGAGAATTCAATTAATTTTCACGTCAGTTCTTCAATTAATTTGCTTGAGACATGTTTATACTTCTGTTTAACTGCTTTTTAGGAGCATTTATGTATCAGAGTTTATCAAGCACAAGAGTTCCTGGAAGGTCAAATTGTAAGTTCACTCTCTCAAATCCAACATAAAGGAAAGCATATTTTTAAAAGTACTTTTCATAACAATTGACAATGCATATCTGTTCAAAAAGTATTATAGTCTCATGGTCATGACAATAATATATTTCTTTCACACAACATCATTGTATATTTCAAACTTCTAAATAAAAAGGTCAGTTTTTCAACCTTTTCTATCATATATTTCTTCTCTCTAATTTTTCAAGAACTAAATATAGTATAACATTTCCTCACCAAATAATATTTCACTCTCAGAATCCGTCTAAAACAAAGTCACCCTTTGAATGTCACACATTTTCTCCTCTGATATTCAAATTTAAAAATACATTTTCTTTATTTATTTCCATGAGATAATTTCCTTCTGCTGCAAGTTTATGGAAGCTTAATGCTAGCTATCATTTCTTAAGATGATTCAATATTATAAAGAATGTGATTTTTATAAGATCATTCCTTTCTGTATTTTTAAGATGCTAAGTGTATGTGTTTATTTTCCAAATAAAAATGTGTTTCTTTTCCAGAGTATCAGGAATGTTTCTACACTTGCAAATTTTAAATTCTGATATGGCTTGCTTTGAGTTTAATGCAAAAATATTAAAAGTATGTTAGGGCAGAAAGAGCTTTTTCAAGCTTAGGAAATGCCTGATTTAAAATAGTATGTTCAGTGTCAACCTGCTTGTGTTTGCACATAGTAATACAATCTTTGAAGCATGGTGAGTATTTGGATGATGAAGGAAAAAGAACTACATCCACAGGTAAAATTTTTCTTCAAAGAACTTTGAGATTTCATCCCTTTTTGAAATAAAAGTGTTACTTACCTCGCCCTACCTCCCAAAAAAGACTAAGTATTGGGATAGAAGAAGATGCCTGTGAAAAAGTTGAGAGAAAATATTGCCTTAAGTTAGATGAGACCATTCTGTTGTTTATGACTAAACTATCAGCATGAGAAAAAAGGCAATTTTTTTTTCCCCATTTTATTTACTGTAGGTTTCCTGAACACATTTTATACATCTTGGAATACCCAGTCCCCAAAATTGCTGAACAGCCTGTTCTGCTTACCATAATCAATGTGGAATTACCAAGTGTTTCACTGTTGGATCGGACCTTCAAAGGTCATCTTCAACTAGATCTGGTTGCTCAGAGCCTCATCCAACCTGACCTTGAATGTTTCCAGGGATGGGGCATCTATCACCTCTCTGGGCAACCTGTTCCAGTGTTTCACCACTCTCATTGTAAAAAAATTCTTCTTATATCCAGTCCAAATCTACCCTTTTTTAGTTTAAAACTATTCCCCTTGTCCTGTCGCAACAGGCCCTGCTAAAAAGTTTGTCCCCATCTTTCCTATAAGGTGTTCCACCACTCTGATAATTTTTGTGGCTGTCCTCTGGACGCGCTCCAACAGGTCCATGTCTTTCCCGTACTGAATCATCATGAAAGATTTTTTGTGACACCAAGACTGTAGGAAAACCAATAACCTGAGATGAACATCAGCAGAGACAAGAAAAGAAGACAGGAAAATACTGCAGTCTGAATGAGGTTTTATTATGACTACAAGTGCATTTCTTGAGTTTATTTTACCTTATTTTCTGATCATTAATTTGTGAACTGCACTAGGCTGTGTATTCCGCTTCAGAGTAGAAGGATAACATCATTTGTTTACTCTGTCTCTCTGTCAGAACAAATTTATTGTAAAATGCAGACACAAATGAGTTAAATAGAAAAGCAAACACAAACAAACAAAAAACCCCCAAACCACCACCAATAACATGGTTCCAGAACGAAAAAAGAACAAGAACAAGTACGTATGATGCATTTCATCAGAGGAAAGTGTAGAAAGGGAAATAGCTGGACAACTGGAGTGCCTGAACGGACCCTTTATAGGGTAACATTGACTACAATCTTAAAAGGTACAGGGCAGCCTGCGTGCAAGTGGGCAGGATGATGACAGATAGCACTGATTAGTTTCAGGGAAGGAATAGGAAGAAATCCAAAATTAGTGGAGCTGTGTCTTCAGAATGAGGTGAGGGCATGAATTATCTCACTTTATCATATATCAAAGGAGTGCCTACTGTTGACAAGGGAAGAAAGGAAAAGAAAACAAAAGACATCGAAGTGGAAAGGCATCTGCTTATAGTTGTTTGTATGGGGTGGCTGTGTTTTTCGTTTAAATGTCACTCAGAAGGCCACAGACAGTGAGAGAAGAAGGGCAAGTGGCAAAATGAAGACATTATTTGTCTGAGTCAATATTTTTGCTAGCAGGATTTCAATCAAGTGTGATTATACAGGAAAAAGTAAATAGAAAAGATAGGGTTGAAATTATTATTTGTATTATGTGTAAAACAGTAGAGATTACAGCCCCATTGTGCCAGATCCTGAACGTGAACAAACATGTCATCTGTCATGAAGAGATTATAACATAAGCAGAAAAGACAGGCCTAATGTGGAAGTGAAAAGATAGAGAGATACACAAGTGACAAAGTGATCTGAACAAAGCTGTACAAGTCCTGTGTAATTTAATGCTACATTTTGAATTCCAGACCATCCTGTTACTCTGAAGACTTAGGCACTTCTTTAAATGACATCTAAGAACAAGAGTTAAAGGCAAATTGTGTGGCAAAGATGCACACTTTACTTATTCATTTCCTTATTTAATTATTATTATTTATTTTTCCTCTGGAGTGGTAAGTATTAAATAAGCAATTTTTAGTCTGCTTGTTAAGCTAGATTTTATGTGCTGTGACTGCATGTGATATTTGCATGCTCCTAGTATATTCAAAGGTGTTTCTGTAACATATATTTCTTCCTTCCATCATGCACTGATAAAATATTTCGGTTCTCTGTTATAAATCAAGGTATGTTAGAAGCACTGACACTGCTAAATACTTTCAGATGAGATGTGGAGATTTGTCTTTTTGATGGAAAGTGTAGTTAGCTTAGCTAAAATTAAAAACACACTGCTTTTGCAGCTGCCTGTTAGCAACAGCCATATTCCTATCTATTTGACAAGTACTTGTTTTGAACAGCTAAGGTTACAGACCATGTTAGTAATATCTTTCATGACATACACAGATTCTCTCTTTCCATTTCTTCAAACTCTTTTTCAAAAGTTTTCCAGTCATTGCTCCTTCTCTCTTTCCACCACAGCTGCCCTTTTGCCTCCATTTCACCCCCCTTGTCTGCCTGCAGGTGCCCATTCACCCTGCTGGTGTCCTGAGCTGACCATAAATGTCACTGTCAGTGTTGAACAATGTTTAAGCATCTGTTTCCTCGGTGGTATTTATTTGCCTGAACTGACCTGTGTAGTTTCCAGATCAGAAATAACTTGCATTTGGCAAACTTAGCTTATAGCTATAGAAAAAAACATGTCTATTCATACTTGCTTATGAAGATGCCTTGTTGTTTGATGTGCTTCAGGTGTAACTGAAGCTCTTCAGGGTGAAAGAAGAAATTTTTACTTGGTCAATTTTCTGTGCCAACTGGTTCACTGAAGTCCTCATTTAAATTTGCCCTTTTGAAGCATTAATTTTAAAAAAGTTCATTGTCTTCAATATATCTGCATTAATAATCAGAGCATATTCACCAAACCCTGGTCATGCACATTTTTGGTAGAGAGAGTAATCCTGGAGGCACTGAAGAACTTGGACAGGCAGCAGGTTTTGAAAGTTTAGTATTAAGAAAAATTTTGGCTCATTGTAATTTGCCGGTTTCCAGAGATGAGACATAGTTTTGATAAATTCACTTGTTCTTAAATGGGATTTGTGGATTGAAGGACCTACTCTGTACACTGAAGGCTCCCTTTTATTATTTTCTGCCCTTCAAAACATATGAAGGCAGAAGAAAGCAGTGGCGGGGGGGGAGATAGTATTCAGAAATTAGCAGAGTAATTTGAGAAGGTCTACCATTCCAGTTACAGGAACAGGCTAGAGAGAAACTTGAGGCTAGATCCAATGCCATGACTATTGGGCAAGATATTAGGGCTTTCCTTGCATTTTTGCAGGAGGACGTTGGGGGCAATGAAATGAGATCTAAAACTTGCAGCACGCTAATCAGGAGCCAGGAGCCTGCCCTTCAGCAGAGTGCAGGTAGCTCGGTGCTAGCTGGATGGACACACTGGGTGCTCAGGGTTTGGAGGGGCCATTCTGCCTATTGGATTTACAAGGTGGAGATGGCAGGGGTCTCTCCTAGTAACAAATATCTACAAACATGCTTCTGAGGAAGATGCGTGAGTAATTTCATTGGGGAGGAGAGGGAGGAACCAAAGTCCCTGATACATGTCATGGAGAAGGTGTAACTTTCTGGCCTTTTATAAAATAGGAAGGAAGAAAGAGACACTTCTTTAGTTGCTCCACACTGAGACCTCCCAAAGCAATACTGAAGTAATAGACTGAAGACATTTTTCTATACACCCCTCTCAAAACGATACAACTGAGACACAAAGAGTACAGCTTTCACTGAGTCAGAAGGAGTCATCCAGATTCAGTATGATTTTTGAATCCTGATGGTTTCGTCACCTGGGAGAGCAGCGATTTGGCTCACATTCTTAATCTATCAGAAAGCTGCATTGCATTTTGCAATGTTTCATTAAACCAGAGATGTCTGAATGAAACATTTCTGTCTCGATAAGATAATTAATATTCTCCCCCTCAGTAGGAGAATTAGCCTTGATTTTGTTTCTGTGGGCTAGTCATGGCCTGGAATACCAACAAGACTGAGTCCTTCGAAGGCCTGCCTTCTCGATCCCAATCAGGGATTGCAATAGATATGTGTTGAGATTCTCAGGTTTTTTAAGCCTCCGATATCATGATTGTTTAGAGGGATGCATCTGAGGAGTAATGCTTCATTTTCACAGTTTTGTGCAAGTGCTGTAATCATTTGGGTCCTTCTATGGGGTCTTCCCATAGAAGTTCAGGAGTAAATTCTGAATCCTGTCTAAGCCACAGCTACTTTAAATTTTTAATAAAAGGTTTTGAGTACTGTCAGATTCTCCCTGTTTTCTCAGAAATCTCTTTATTGAATATCTTGTACTAATTATGCTTCATTTTCACTAATTTTTTGAACTTTCTGTTCTGATTCCTCTAAATCAACCAACCTTCTTTCCTCTCTAAATAAATAGACAAATAAAATACTGATTAAGAATATAAACTCTGTGTTTAAATTTGTTCAAATTTTCACTGAAATGTTAGTAACCTATATAATCTATATAATAATATCTGTAAGCTAAATGGAACAGCCATTCAGATATATAGTTATATCTAAAATATAAGGAAACTGAAATACTCTAATTAACTTTTGTTGTAAGATAAAAAGAAAATACATTCTAATATAAAAAATGCTTCATATCATACTTAGTAGGTAAGACTTTTTATCAGTGTCCTGAAAGCATGGATGTCATTGTGAAACAAGCTGGCAGAACAGGCTGGATTTCACCCAATTCAGTGGACTTAATAAGTGCTGTCACCCATTCCATTGGTATTAGTCCAATCCATTTTGAAAGACTGAAGTCCATGAAAATATGACCTTTCCAAAACTATTCAGTTGACTGATGTAGCTGAAGTTTTTTTCATTATTCTGGGTGCAAATAGTAGGTGAATTTTCTACTGGGGGAAAAGAAAAAGAAGTTTTCCAAACTATTTTAAAATAATTCGACAGATTCCACACATTAGCATGTCAGTCACACAGGCAGACGCATTTATGTAAAATCTCTATATCTTGAACAGATATATCCCACAGAGTTAACACTGCAGAATATTTGAGATATGGACTGTCTGGTTTTACATATATGCCCTGTTAATATATGAAATTCATATACTGGGCCATTTCGGGTACTTCTAAACATCAATGGTAGTTTAACAAATGTAGCATTATTTTTTAGTATCTTCCAAAATATTTTATGCTTTATGCATTTATATTTAGGTAGCTTTTTGCATTTAACATTATTAATAACATACAGTGGAAAAACATTTTATTAATATTCATTTATTTTAAAAAATGTTTTTGAAAGGATTCAGTCTCATTATATACATAAGATCCTGAAACAAATGACCAAGGAAGACCTGTTTGATGCAAGATTGGGGCCTGAATTTGTCCCTAAATAGGGAACATGTGAGTTAAGTGATTTCGTTCCACTTCTTAAAGACAACTGCTGGTAACGTCTACCCTAACTTGTGTTTTTTCTGCCAGTGTCTAAAAGCATATCAGTGGATTGACATGAACATTAAAGTTGATTTCTTAACTTTGGGTGTTGTCTCTGGGCCAAAGCTATGTCATGTGTAGCAAGCAGCACCCTGTCACAATCCTCCACTGCCCTGGATCTTTTCTTACTTTTCCAGACTTTAAACTGGCACTTCATTACAGGCAGATTGTCTCCTCTTTTGGACTTCTTTCCAAAATAAGTTAAGTGGTGTTAGACCAAAACTGGGCAAATGCTTAGATGCATATTTTTTGATACTGTCTATAGAAGTTTCTTGGTCTTGGTCCAAGTTGCATACAAACAGAAAGGTTTAGAGCCAAAAAATAAACGCATGCATTTGAGTACTTTGTTTTGTTTAATATATGGGGTTTATTCCTTAATTTTAATTAAACTTTTCCTGCCTATAGGATGTTTGAAGTTCATATTAAGTGAGTGAATTTGTTGATTGAAAAGGAATGTGTTACTTGGAGGGTTTCTGGGTTTGGGGTTTGGGTTTTTTTCCTCCCTAGAAGTCTGTAATAAATTCACCCATATTCTGTTCCTTTTGAGCATATACCTGTTCTGACTACTTTTTAAATGGAAAAATGTTTCCTGGAGTTTAAACAGCAGTTGGAAATATAATCAGTTCTGATTTTCTAGACAATGTAAAGCTGAACATCAGTTTTGATGCATTGTTTCTTAGCTTGCAAATAAATTTGAATATATCCTGCATACTATTATCTCTCTGGGTGTATTTTTTGTCCTCTTTTAGTAATGCTATGGATTAAAATCAAAACATCTCTGAAGCCCTGATACTCAGGTTTTTGTATTCAGAAAGTAATTGTTTTCCCTGGAAAATCACCAAGAGATACAATCTTTATTTGAGGGTTGCATTGCAAATCATCTTTGAACTTCTACAGAAAACTAGAAGAAAGAATCTTAGTAGCATTTTATTTTCTCCTCTTTGTGATTTTAGTTTTTAATTTTTCTTACAATCTGGATTCCCC
>NW_009213445.1:3768-28033 GCF_000690835.1 Fulmarus glacialis | reverse complement strand
TTTCCCTTTTGTGTAGATGTCTACTTCTGACCGTTGCATCCTCCAGCAATCTCTGCAAACACAGAAAAAGAAGGGAAAATCCACTAAAACATAGCCAGATAATAGAAGAGCAAAAAGCTATTTAGATTTGACATCTGATCCAAAATACACACAGCAAAGACAAGCCAGGAGACTGCATGTTGTGGCAGGGACAAAGGGCAGAGTACCACTGTTGCGGTAGAAAACTTATGAACAACCACAGTGTGAGAGCAGCATCCATGGGATGCTGGGGTCATACCTGGTGGGTACAGGGACAGAAAGAACTGCCATGATTGTTGGCAATTTCCATTCATTACAGTCTATTTGGTCATTTGGTTGGGATAAATGTCAATAGTACTATAGATGATTTTTGGTGGGAAAAAATCTATAGGATAGAACCAGAGAAGATATATGAATCCTATTATCTCCAGTGGGAGAGAGAGGGTAGTGAGAGAGTGGCAAAGAAGAAACTTGCTGATCTGCATTACCTAGCACAGACTTTTTAAAGAATCTATCAACCAGCATTTCTTATTTCCTAACTACTGTAGGTTATGCAGATTACGGTGAAAATTTCCTAAAAAGCAAGTGGCAGAAAGGTGAACAGCTCATACTGGAAAGAAAAAAATGAGGTAAGGCCCTATCTAACATTTGTTCTTTCAAAACTGTTTTCCTCTTGATTGCTTTCCTCCTTTTAAGGTCTACTTGTTAGTTACCTTGCAGCAATTGCCAATATTTTGTGGCAAGTGCTTTAAATGACTTGAATTTCCTGTAGGAATCTCCTTTGTAATAATCCTCTCCACTGTTTTTTCTGCCATCAGTAGCATGGCTCTGAGAAGAGTGTACAGAAGGTCTTTCCCAAACCCCCAGCGAGGAGCTGGGTTTCTCAGAACTGTGAATCTTCAATGGCATCTGGCAGGGAAATGCTGCAATTTGGTCCCTCTGACCTGTGGCAGATGAGAGGCTGGAGGCCTGCCTGTGTTATTTGTTTGTCTTAGGCAGGTCCATTAGTTCCTGAAAACTTCTGCCAAGTTAATAAACTGAAAGAAAAATTTGATAGTAGCCAGGCAAGGTAATTTATAACATACCAATTTCACAAGGAGCAAAAAACCAGACTCCTTCTCAAGCAATCCATATTCTGTCACAACTCCTTTGTCAAATTAGCTGTAATCAAAGTTCTCTTAGGTCCTGTAGCTGTACTTGTGTGACATTTTTCTTAACTTTCGCATTACTACTGAGCACAGATGTTTATTGAAATCCTGTTTCTGTTAAAGGTTACTGCAAAATTCCTGTTAATTCACACAAATTTTGGGTGATGTCTTTAATGAGTGTGGATCAGATATTTTCCAGTGCCTAGCATTTGCTAAATTCAGAAGAGAGATAAGGTAGTCAAGTGGTGGTGGGCCTTTGGGTGTCTTTGGCATAGCTACCGCACACTAGCTACGTCTCAAAAATTCTCTGTCTTTGAAGTTGCACAGGGCGGATGACACTGACTCGGATGTGGAAGTTGTTTCGTGCCTCCTTGCACTTCTTTAGTATTTCAGTAAAGAAAAGGAAGGGAAGGATTTGCTTTTAGATTCCCTCCCCGTTAATTTATACTATTATTGGAAGAAGCAATAAATAGTTTAATTGCAGTCATACTCATCTGCTTGACAGCAGAATTAAGCATAGGACTCATGGAGGGAGTATATTATGCACAACAAAAGGAAGAGGAGGAGGTAGAAGAAGAAGACGACTGATGACACAAGGGATCTGGGCAGGTTTTTGGCTGATCACATCCAGTGGCCATTGCTGTACATGGCTGCCCACTGCTTCTTGTGCCATGGGAATCCTGAAGCAGGTGCCTGGGGAGCTCAAGGCAAACCAAGCCCTGGCAGCCTGACTGCATTGCCCTGGGGCAAGCCCAGGGAGGTGGGGATCACACTCTGCAGGTGAGGCACCCTCTGCACAGGGGACAAGAGCCATGAGTGCAGACCAGGGCTCTGGCTGCTCTGTCTGCTCTGTCTGCTCTGGTGGCATCACCAGCGTGAGGCTCAGGCATGAGCCAATGCAGAGCAGCGGCTCCAAGAGCTGGAGGCACAGTTAAGGCAGGCACAGGAGGAATGTGCATCTTGTACCCCCTCACCACTATTCAGAAATGTCTCTTTCAAAGCACTGCCCTCACACCAGCAGAGCAGGAACAGAGATCCTGCCATGGTGAGGCCCCATCCCACCACCAGGATACATCATCACCCGCCCAGCAGTGTCACAAAGGCGCCAAGAGCTGGAAAAGCTTTATTAAAAGCACACTTGCTGCCTAATCCACGTTATTCTTGCCTATTTTTTTCATTTACGTTTTGTTTGTCTTGTTTAGACAATAAAACACATGGAGTGTATTATTCTTATGTTTGTTCCATGCCTACCACATTGTAAACATGGCCAGAATTTAAGATGAAGATTTTTCCTATACTTTCAATACAATCTTTTTACAAACAGGATCTGTATTAAAACTGAAAGGAATACAGTTTGTTCAGTGTTATAAGTATACAGTAGTGCCTCAGTGTTCATACTGCAGTTACCTGTGAATACCAGTCCAGTAAACAGAATTTTAAGTTTTATTGAGTTGCTACCGTTATGCAAACATTTAAAGCTACAAATAATTTATAAAATTAATCCCATTTAACTAAGAAACTTTAAATATAAACTAACTTCAGGAGATGTCTTTAATAAGGCTAATATCTGCAGCCCCACAGTCATTCTTTTTTTTTTTTTTTTTCACTCATGGTTTGTCTACGTTTCTGAAGACCAATACAAATATTTTCTGGTTTATTTTCTAAAACCCTTTAAGAAAATAGAGCATAATTTGAAGTAGTGTACTGATAATATTTCCATTGCTGGTTGAACAGATAAAAGTAATGATTGTTATTTAACTGCAAAAATAGTTAAATAAGAAATATTTTTTAAAATGAAACTTTGCAGGCTCTGTCAAATAAAACTCTCTACAAGTCAGTCTATAAAGTGTAAAATAATCTTACTTAGTCATTGGAATGGCTGAACACAATTATTTTGGTAGATAGAAATGGAATAATAACACAATACTTAAGTACTACTTGGCAAATATTAATCCCATTGACATGCAATTATTGCCTTAAAATATTTGTTTTTCCTGAAGAAATTGCTGAGCATCTATGTGTTGGTACTGGTCTTAAACTGGGTTTGTTACCACAGCAAACAGCTGATAGCTTCAGAAGTTTGGCCTGCGGTACTACTAATAGGGATAGTAATAATATAATGCCATTGGTTGCTACAGAACCAAACTGTGATTTTTGATGTAATAACCAAACAAGGTGTGAGAACATCTTGCAACTTTAAATGCTTCAGATAGTGCTTGGTTAGATAGTGCTCTACATATATAGGCATTTAGCTCATAGACAAAACTGTAATATTGGAGGTTCCCCTATCAATTTCTCAAGGAAATCTTCGTGAAGTCAGTGATAGGCTCAGGTTATGATTTAGTTTAAGGTGAGAGGCTACTGAAAAGGACATGCTTTTTTGTCTCTTTTTATGAAATTGGCTTGGATTCTTTCCTGGACTACAGTTAGGAGATCCAGAACCGAGAGGTCAGCAAGATAAAGGTCCTGAGCTTCTCAATTACATGAAGAAGTGTCACCGATGTGGTAGGAAATGAGGAGCAGGAGGATCATGAGTAAAAGGATCATGAGGGGTCAAGTGTGATAAAGTTTGCAAGTTTGTCCAAAAGTGTGTGTTTTAGCATGACTAAACCACTTCCTATAATCTCTACAAAATAAGTGTAAAAGTAGGTGACTTGTTATATATTCCTTGCATTTTGGGAAGGTCCCAACTGTACTTGTATAGTCACACTATTTATCATACAAGGTATAACAGGTTTGGGTTTTTTTCCAAAACAGCTACAACCAGACTTCTGTGTGCTATTATTGTAGCCTCCTCTAAAGCCCCAGGCAGACTGAGGATGAATATTTCTGATCTGAAGTGGCAGAGTCATTAAAATCAAGGATATTTTGGTTGATTGCTTCCACCCTGGAAATCATCTGTGTTTCTTTGTGTATATCTATGTAAGTATATATATGAGATTCATATATATAATTTCCAATTTACAAATCCCTATCCTGATAGTTTAAGGTAGCTGAGGAGCTAGATAACTGTGCTGGGAAAAGTCAGTGTTTAAAACAGATTGAGTAGTTTCCCAAATGCCTTCCCCCTTGGGCCAGTTTGTATCTACCTCTCCACAGGTGAAAAATGAGAAATTTTGAGGCCAATTTAACACAAAATTCTCTTGACATATTACAATTATAGAAACATCTGTACTAAATAGCATAGTGGAAATCCACTGGGAATATTCATAGTATTAAGTAGGTCTAAAATTTCCTATTTCTCTCTTGATCAGTTTAAAATATATGAAAAGCGATACATAAAAAAAATTAAAATGAAATCCCCAAACCTGTAAAAATTTGCATTTGTAACCAGAATGATCAAGACATTTCAATTTTCTGAGTAAATACTACACGTTAAAGTAAAACAAATGTTCTTACACTGGGTTTTTAAGGAACATATTACAACAGCTGTTGTACAGAAATGTGTTTAATATGTTCTCTTCCTACAATTATATTTGTTTCCAAGGTAGGTTTCGAGCAATGAGAAGATAGTGGTCATATGTGACAATATAAGAAATTTAAAACTATCACTCACTGAAAAGATATGCATTCCTAAAAATTATTTGATTTTCTGAACATTTTGCTTCAGAACTGAGCAATCTTTCAATGTGGTTTATGAAGAAATAATTTTATTAATATCACTAACTATGCCATTTCTCACTGAAATGGTTTTCTAGGGAGCACTTTCAAGACCAGTGCCCAGGATTTTGAGGTCCACATGGCTCACATAAGCTTGCCCAACAGATCTCACCTGCCCTTTTATTAGGCAATGGGATGGACATTTGTCTCTCCAGTATGTCTTACTAGCATAAGGGTACTTGTATTGCATGAAGGTGGCCACCAAGACCCATGGATGCAGGGGGTTCCTGCAGCCTGAGGTGGGCACATGCCAGGTGACGTTTTCTGCTCCAGAACAGACCTGCTTAGCTGTCCTTGAAAACTCTGGAAAGTAAGTGATACAGTAACTTTAGTCTCAAACCCTGCCACCAGGACACCCCTGAATTACACAGTAGATGTACACAATGTGAGTAAGTGTCTCCATGAAGGAAGAAGAAAGGAATTAAAAAATCTCTGGGCTGGGTTAGCTATCACAAAGTGGAACAGACTCAGTTTCCAACAACTTATTTCAGATCTGTTGTACTTGGGACAGTGGTATAACAGGGGAGACTTAAAAACATTACTGAGAGTTATGTCTGGAAATGTAATGGCAAGATTGCCAGCATCATCTGGAAATGAGAAAATATTTTCAGGAATATTGAATTTGCTGTCTTCCCTGTGCCAATGTGAAACTTATTTTATGAGTAAAATAAACCTATCAGTTTACGAAACAGATGAAGATAAACCTGACCTGTGCTGTCACAGTTAGTGCCTATAAATCCATGAGAATTTTTTCAAAGCTAAAAAAGTATTCTAAGTGTTCTAAAATACAACATAATAAATCAGTGTTATGTATATGACATATTTACACCAAGAGAAAAGGAATAAAGTCTTAGTGCTTGACATAAACCTGTACGCAATGTGTATGTCCTTAAAGATCCAAAACAATGGATAATTTGTTCTAGATGTCTATTTTCTAGAAAAAAACCAACCCATAGCTTAGGTCCCTGAGAGCGATTTGACACCAATTACCTTTGAAATATGTTCTTTTGCTGCAGTGTTTTACACAATATGAAAGCCTGAAATATTGGCTAGATTTTTTTCTTTTATGAAACATTATTCAAAATGCCAGAATTTTCTAAAGATGGAAAGTCTTATGTTCATTATCTCTACTTGCAGTGGAATGTTAGGTGAGAGAGATAGTCAGGTTTTTATTTTTATGATAACTGAAAGGACTATTTGCTGCAGGGGTCTTTCAAAGAGGAGCTTGATTGGAGTGTAGTTATATAGATTGTTGTATGTCATATTATCATCAACCAATCTTTTGAAGAACCTTGACATTTCTGATGTAGGTGGGTTTTTTTTGAAAGTAAAGAGAACAGAACATTAGGAGACAAAGAGGTCTCATATTCCTATCACCAAATCTGTCTTTCAGAAAGTCAAGGATTGGGTATGACAAAAAAAAACCCTATATTAAGTACAAAAGTGGGTAATAAAAAGCCATCACTACCGAAAATATAAATAACTGTGTAAACAGTATTCTGTTTCTTAAACATATATGCTTCTATGTATTAGCAGGGTGGATGGGTTTTACAAGTTGCAATTCACAGTTAATTTTTTGACACAAACAAAATTAACACAGTCTGGTATTGGGAACCTGGTGTTATTCTTGGATCTGCCCCGCTATGAGCATTTGCTCAGTTTTTGTTCCATCATTGCCTCTCTGTTCCCTTTTTCTCTCTCTCTTCTTTACAGTCTGTAAGTTCCATGGTGCAGAAACTCTGTATTTCTTTGTGTGTGTTCAGTACCTGTACTCAGATCTTTGTCTGGACCTTTAAATGCACTTGTAACATGATAATTGAATCACAATTGTCTGATAATCTCAGTGAACCATAGCGAATTTTCTGTAATATATGAAAGTAAAAGGTTTCATGTAAATTACAATTACTGCAGCTAGTAAAAGAGATGTTCTCTTTACACCAGCACATTTTGGTTTCACTGACAATAATTTTAATGATAATACTGCTACACATAATTTAGGAAAAACTTCTGAATTGTCTTCCGATAGTACCAGAACATCTTCCCTAGTGATGGAGTCAATGGGACACCATGGGTCTGTACAGATTGCAATTTAAATGTCTGAAAAAAGAAGCTACTACTAAAGAGCTTTTTATAGGCAAGTGCACTAAAACAAATGACATGATTCAAATTCTAGACTTTCTATTTTGGTCAATGCAATGCTATGAATGTATTTAATGAAGAAGTTGCATAACATATAAAAACCCATAGACATAAGTGCCTGAAGCAACTCACTTGGGCAATTACAATTTTTTCATTTCAGATTGCCTTTCTGGCTTTGAATACTGTAGCTGTAATTCATTTTTCCACTAAGATATTTAGCTTTCCCTCTTTCAATGAAGCAATACTTGAATTCTCTAACTGAAATCAGAATTTGTCTCGCTTCTGCAGAGAAATAGGGGCAAAGAACCATGCCTGATATTGAAGAAAAACCTATTTGAGCCTAATGCATTGTCAAAATTGGTTAAGAAGACTTCATCCCTGTGAAAATAATTTTTGTGTATTACTCCTAATGTTGCCAAGGTGAGTGTTGTCTTGGGTCACTGCCATCTAATCACTAATCAGTTGTTCCAGTCTGAGTTAAAACTGTGCAAATGTATCAAGGAAGAAAAAAATTAAAAAGCGAGTATAAGAATTTTGGATTTTTTTTTTTTTTTTTTTTTTTTTAACCTGCTAGGAACATTAAATGCTTTGTATTGAAATGTGGATTCTGGAACACATTAGGCTCAGTCGAGTGCAGAGAAATTCTACTTATGTGTGATATGACTGGAAGATATTTTGTGTGGATCTCTGATAGCATTATTTTCGTGTAGGTTTTCTGGACAGTGGGTGTAAATAGGACAGGAAGCAAATAACTTGTAGTTGTTTGAGTGGTAAAACTCACATCTGCCTTTATTGACTGAAATAATTTTTTAACCTCTGTGTGGAAACTGAAGTATAGCAATATTTCAGAAATAGAGTTAGAATAGCGCTCAGTTGCAAAATAGAGCTAAATATAAATGTTATGCATTATGGCTGGTGTTTATAAAGCCAGTTAGAATAGACAGCCACTGAGCCCACTGCTTAAATTCAGGCTTTTGTGCAACTGTTTTCCGACTAGCTTTTAAAATCCCAAACTATAGATTTCACCATTTCTCACACTGACAACACAGATGTTCAGTTCTTGACAAATACTTAGTAGCAGAGTAATTTTGTAAATTTTCTTCTGGTAAGATTTCAGGGAGTACCAATATAGGTACAGACAATAATTTGGAAAATTAATATAAAACTCTGAATGAATGTTCTAAATTAATAAAGTGCCTTCCATCATATGTTAATCTAGAAAAACTGAAATCTTGCTTTTATGTAGAAAAACTGACAACATTCCTTAATCCGCAATTAAATTTCAGGTATTAAGTTTGAATTAGAAAAGTTTTACTACATAAGAACAGCAATGAATTAACATTCCTTCAGACCTTACCAGTTTAAGAAGGAGTTTATCACTAGATTATTAATGAAAATTACTAAATTGGAACTAAATTATTTTATCTTTTTGAAGTACAATGGCAGCTTTTTGTGACCTTTATCATACAACCTTGCTGAAAGGGACCTGCGGGTCCTGGTGGACAACAAGCTGAACATGAGTCAGCAGTGAGTTGCTGCAGCAACAAAGGCAAATTGGATCCTAGGCTGCATCTGCAGGGCTGTTACTAGCAGAGATAGAGGTGTGATCATCCTCCTCTATTTAGCACTTGTCAGACCACACCTGGAGTACTGTGTCCAGTTCTGGTCCCCACAATTCAAAAAAGACATGGACAGACTGGAAAGGGTCCAAAGGAGAGCCACAAAGATGATCAAAGGGATGGAGAATCTGCCCCATGAGGAAAGACTGGAGGTGTTAGGTCTTTTCACCCTGAAGAAGAGAAGTCTCGGTGGGACCTCATCACAGTTTTCCAGTACTTAAAGAGAGGCTACAAAGAAGACAGACGCTCTCTCTTCTCAAGGAGCCACATGGAGAGGAGAACGGGCAATGGGCACAAGTTACACTGGGAGAGGTTTCATCTTGATATAAGAAAGAAAGTTTTTACAATGAGAACAATCGTTCACCGGAACAACCTCCCCAGCGATATGGTAGAGTCTCCATCACTGGAGGTTTTCAAGATGCAACTGGACAGGGTGCTAGATAAGCTCATCTAGGCTCCCTTTTCCATAAAAGGTTCATCACATGGTCTTTTGAGATCCCTTCCAACCTAGGCTGTTCTATGATTTTATGATTTTATGACTTGGGAAACTAACAAGAAACAATACCTTAATTTATAACTTTTTATTTTTATGGGGTCATTCTGAAAGAATAAGAAAATACAGGGCAGGGAGCAGGGAGGACCTGCTGAGAGGGAAAGAAATCAATTGGCTGAAGCACATTTGAGAAGAAAAATATGTAAAAACAGCCTGGATGCAATATTGTATCTTGATATTAAGAGCAACAGGAGGAAATACGCCTGAATCTCTCTTCTCCCTTCTCCTTTCCTTCCTCAAGCCCAAACAGACTTTCCAGTCTCTAAGTTTCCCAAAGTATTAGGAACAAGGCAGATGATAACCTGCTTGCCTGAACTGTGCAATGGAAGAAGATAGAAACAGTTGCAGTCTTTCCCAGAGTTAAGGAATAAATATGGGGTTACTGAGTGGTGATTCCTGACTGCAGAGCAGTGGGCTAAGCCATGGGTGCAGACCCAAGATGCTGAAAATGAGAATCTAAGACGAGGAGTAGATGTGCTGGAGCAATGATCAAAAACTTTGATGAGTACTGCATAGGAATTTGAATTCAAGACAGAGAAGCCTTGAATTGTTCTCCCATTGTGTCAACCTTTTGTCATAGGAGAGGGCTATGAAGTTGCTGGACTAAGCCTAGGATCTGTGTGAGGGTCTGGCACTGCAGAGACAACAGGTGATGTGCTACATCCTGCAGTTGCAACTGCAGAGCAAAAGACCTGGCTTGCAGAGGTAAACAGTGCTGCCCACAAAGTCTTCTGCACACATTTTCCTTTAAGTATTTATAATCCTGCCCAGGTTATTATGTGGATTCTGTAGTAAAACCTATTTAGAAACAGAAGGTCTGGCTGCCTTACCTCACTACAGCAATAGGAATAGTGAGAGCCTTTATCCATGTTCACTGTGTTTTGGGCAGCACAGAGAGAGGCTGGCTTCACTGCTCCACAAGCCTCCCCACTGAATTTAGCCTTTGCCGTGTTGCCTCTTCTTCAGCCAGAAAAAACAGTTGCTTAGATTTCATGAGAGAAAATATATGTTTCTCATCTATACACGAGTGATGGAAGTCCTTGCAGCTCCCCTTGCTGTTTTGTTTTTTGGGTGGTTTTTTTTTTTTTATATATACATGTTCTAGTGCTTGTGGATAATAGGAAGCCAGAGATATAGGGCTATGTATGCCATCTTCATGCCAGTGGTTTTGTTTTGTACTTCGCATCCTGCCCTAGTTCACTTGTATCACTTATTTTCAGAATATAATCAGTCTGAATTAAATTTATTTAAAGTAAGGTTAAACCACAAGTGAGAGATTTATTGGAGATTTAATTTTACGAAACCAAAGCTTGGGCTCAGTGATTTAACTTTAGCGTAATCACTGCTTTCTAGGGGGGATTAAAATTAATGGCTTCATAATAGCTAGATTTTATAATTCACAGATGTAGCTCCCATGTTATTCAGGAAGACTTACAATAAAAATCAAGATGATATTAATGATCAGGTAGAAAGAACTTTAGACTAATCTTTCAAGTCCTTCATGAAAAAAACTTTTACTGTTGAATCCTTCCAATTTTAGATTCAATGACAAAAATCTCTCAACTTCATTAAGGTAGGTGTTCCTTGTAATAGGAATTTTTTATGCAGAAGGCTGATAAACCTGCTGGGTCCATCAGTCTAAAATACAAACTTCAAACCAGTTATTCTTCCAAATGCGAAACAGAAAAATGCATTAAACAACCTTCAAATTTGTTGCAGTGTTGAGACATTGAACAAAGCTGCAGCAATAAGTGAGAAATTTAGAATGGGATGCACCAGTATATGTTCTCTTACAGAATATGAATCCCGTATAAGAAACACAATTATTAAGTCATTTCAGAAAAATGAGAGGTAGAATGTGAATTGGGAAAACAAAGTGAAAAACAACAGCCTAATAGTTTTTACAAAAAGGCCTGATTCTGTATTTAAAAGTAAAGTGCTACCTATAGTGAGGATGCAGGATGCTCAGAGCAATGAGATGGAGGCAACACCAAATTCTCCACTCTCACTTTAGTGGGTAAAGAACTTTGTCATGGTTGAAGAAATCCAGGGTTTTGTAAAATGTGTCTGTGCAATGGCTCTGGAGCTGTAAGAAAGATCAAATGACTGAATTCAGCTTAGTGCAGTGTACTACAGACGGTAGGTAAGGTGTATTTTTAATTTACGAAAAGTGTTGTGAAGCTTCTTATATTCCTTAATTTTATAAAGCAGTGTTGTGGTTTAACCCCAACCGGCAACTAAGAACCACACAGGCACTCGCTCACTCCCCCCCAGGGGGATGGGGGAGAGAATCAGAAGGGTAAAAGTGAGAAAACTCCTGGGTTGAGATAAAGACAGTTTAATAGGCAAAGCAAAAGCCATGCACGCAAGCAAAGCAAAACAAGGAATTCATTCACTACTTCCCATCAACAGGCAGGTGTTCAGCCATCTCCAGGAAAGCAGGACTCCATCACGCATAATGGTTACTTGGGAAAACAAACGCCATCACTCTGAACGTCCCCCCCTTCCTTCTTCCCCCAGCTTTATATGCAGACGTCATATGGTGTGGAATATCCCTTTGGTCAGTTGGGGTCAGCTGTCCCAGCTGTGTCCCCCCCCCAATTTGTGGTGCACCCCCAGACTACTCACTGATAGGGTGGGGTGAGAAGCAGAAAAAACCTTGACTCTGTGTAAGCACTGCTCAGCAGTAACTAAAATATCCCCGTGTTATCAACGCTGTTTCGAGCACAAATCAAAAACACAGCCCCATTCTAGCTACTGTGAAGAAAATTAACCCTATCCCAGCCAAAACCAGCACAAGCAGTCTAAAGTATTATGGATAAAATCACAGAAGAAAGGACCAAGTTTTAATGAACAAGAAATTACTTTCTATGTGAGTTCTTATACCTCCTTTAACACCTAACATCAAAGGATCTTCCAGACATACATTAACCAATGTGCTTAACATAGTCACTCGGGGTTTGCATTCTCTCTCTTGAGGGAATAAATTGTACGTACATGACATTTTTGGGTGTAGGCATGTTTGTTTGTTTTTTTGTTTTTCTCGTATTAAACAAATCAGGTTAAAGAAGTCTGTCCTGTGTCTAGAACAGAAAACAATGATCTTTAGATCATCTACAAATTCCTTCCATGGACAGAAATGGTGAAAAAGGGCTGTCTTCTGCAGTGACTGCCTTTAACTTAACTTTGAAACATTGCATTCATATTTTATCTTCCTATATTTCTATTTATGTGATATGGTTGTACCCTCTTAGTATTTCTGTACCTTTCACATTTAAAAAATGTCAGGTAGTATTCTCCTTTTATTTCATGCCTAGGACAAAACACACTTTGTTAGCATTATGTATGCATATGTTAGTTTTCTAAAAAATAGCCCTGTTAGTGCAGCTAAATCTGGTGCCCAAAGTAAAATCACCAAAACAGGCAAGTTTGACTTTGAGCTCACAAAGTCAAATTGCTAAGATAGACTTACATGTGTGTGAAGATATGTTGTTGTACTTAAGGTCTCCATGTAACCTGTAATATACACTCTATTTTACCCATGAAATTCATATACATATTTAATGGTGAATATAAAATAAGACATGACATCTGAACATAGTCACATTTGGGGAAAACTGATGGCTTAGCTTTATCTCTAGATATAAATATGTGTGATTTTTTTTTTAACATAATTTCATAATGAGATGCAAAGACACATAAAGCTGTGTGTTTCTAGATGTGAGGGATTAATTACAATTAAATGCACACTAAATAATTCTACCTGTAGTCAAAAAAAAAAAAAAAAAAAAGCACATATGCATATTTCTACACTATATTGGTTGAAGTGCTTAGAATTAAGTTTCTCATTCTTTGTTATAGCTTTAATATTAAGGGCTGCCAGGAATATCTTGGCATGAGCTACATTGGTGGTCATTTCCTCAGCATGAAACAGTGATTGCCTGTTCATATTTCACTGCAAAATTACTTATAATGTAGATGCAAATCCGTTATATAAACAAACAAGATGCTGAAACCCTTATCCACATTTTTTCTTCTGAATACTGTAGGAATTACTTACAAATAAGAACTTATCCATCAAATTTAATGTTTGAGTTCTCTGACAACATGAGCTGTTAAAGCCATCTTGCATTTTAAATACTAATAAAGGGCATGGGTAAATATGAGTCAGAGGTGAGAGTTGTCTGCATTTTTCTTGTTACATATGCAGCATATTAAGTGGGGAAAAATGGTTAATGTTTACACTGAAAGAATTCCAAATTGTTCTGAGTGCAGTTAGACTAGATTAGTTCCATTCGAAATCTATTTAAAGCAAGTACAGATGAATAAAGTAGATAGCACTGGGAGGGAAAAAGACTAAACACTAACTGTGCTTGTTCTTTGAAGGAAATTCTACAAAAAAATTTAAAAGGGACCAGAAAAGAAGTTATTTATAACAGGGCACAAATGGTAAAGCTAAGATAAATTAACCACTACAATAGAAAGTGTTTTGCCCTTTAATCTCCCAACCACTACAGGGAAATCCATCTAAGACTACCTGTTAAGCACTGTAAAAGAAATAGCTACTTTGTAAAGTGGAATCCAGCAGCTTGTAAGGAATTCATGTAAAATTTTGGGCCAGCTACTTTGCATTAAAAAAAAAAACAAAACAAAACTAAACAAAAAACCCCCAAAACCATAAAAGTTCACCAAAATCAAAAGACTTCATATTTTCTTTAAAAATAATGTTACCTGCAAAGAAATTAGGATGTACTTCCAAATTAGAAAGAAGAAGGGTAAGACAAGTCAATTTGAATGGACCTAGATGGGCTTGCTTTTTCCACAAAATACGATGGCATAAAAAAAAAAAAAAAGTACTAGTGATCTGAATAAAAGCACTGCAGGACGAAGTCATGAAGCTTAAAATGGAAAGAAAATTGTACAACATTTCATTAGTTTCCTTTGAGAAGTTCTACTTATAAAATTTTTGATAAATAATTTAGGAAGGTCTGTGTGCCTGTTCTTAAAGAAATATGTTCCTACAGTAGACAGGCATGCAAATTCATCTTATGCTGTAGTGGTATCCTGTTGCTTAAATGTTAAAATCAATTATAAATTTACCATGGAAAAAACACCAGTAATTATTTGCATTTTTGTTCCACATTCTTGCTAGCACTCAGAGGAGCTAACTGGTTATGAGGACACAAAATATGTTGATATTTCACTAAACTATAATGAATAGTTAGACTTTTCAAAATGATGACAGTTTGCCTTCATACAAGTGCATTTATTTTTAAGAGATCTGTTTTTTCTTACTTTGTTGTGAGGTTCTGTTGGCTTTGGCATTTCCTAGAACATGCATGGGAAAGGTTAATTTTCAGAGGAAAAACAGTGAGTCCTTAGAGTACTCTCATAAGACTTCAAAGAGCAGTCCCTAGCTCTATAGCACACTTTTCTTGTGACTAGCTACTTAAGTGCATCTACAATACAATTTCCCTTATGACTCTAAGGTCAGAATTTTGGCTTATCTTGACCATCATGTTTTGCAGCTAGGTTGTCCATAACAGTTTGTACACTGAAGTATATTCACACACTGTCTATATATGTCCATCTTGGAATGACTCAAAACCTTTTCTGTAAAATGAAAAATAAAACTATAACCTCATTATCTTTACCTCATCCACTGTATCATGTTTCTTTGGTTTCTTTTCTTTATTTTTCTTCAATTTTAACAACATAGCAAGAGAATATGCCTTCCACCAGAGAAAAATCAACAGAGAAATAAGCATTAACATTCCAGAATACAGGAAAAGAGCTTTGGTCTGAATTTAAAATAAGGAGGTAGGACCTGCCTTGATTGGAGAGTCAAACTGTTGCCCCAAAATGAGAATAACTCCTACTACTTACACATTGCTTTATAAGCAGTGACAAACTAAAACTTCCCTTTAAGTGTGGCACATTTTCTCTGTTGCAAATTGCAAAGAGAATTCCGAAGCAGTTACACTCACTGGGAAGCTGTCAGCTTTGCTCTGTATCCTACAGAGTTGAAAGCGCAAGAAAATGAAGTTGTTCCAGGCTTGATTTGGAGATGAGCTATTTATTTTACAGAAAGAAAAAAAAAAAGAAGTATTGAAACCCAATTTACAAGAGTCTATCATTCTGTGAATGAAACCAGAGTTCAGTGGTAGAACTGCTTTGAGAATCCTGAAATGTATTATATTAGTTTTTTAATTGGATCCCAATAAAACACACAGTGAAAATTCCTAACCTCTTACTCCATGCTTGAGAAAGGTCAAAGATGAAAAAAGAGAGGTAAAGGAGAATCTGAAAATGTGACATATGAAAAATGATAGAAGCAATTAAATACAAAACTTAATAACCTGCTTGGCTGGGAATACTGCTCTCAGTGGAAATACAGCCTTTTGCTCCTCTTTCTGCTCTACCTCCCTGTGCAAGAGAATGTATTTTAATTTCTCTGTCCTGACAGCTGAAGCTTTCAGGTCAAAGCTGACAGCCAAAGACTGAAGGTAGTGAAGTGAAAAGTGGGAGGAGGAGGGAAAAAGGGGTGTAGGCGCTGTGAGTTTGCCTAGTCCTCCGAAAAGGAAAGTAAGGAGTTTGAAAATTATTTGTTTGAAGGACAGCTATTTGTAGCAGCAAGGTATTTAGCCTAAGGGCATGTTCGTTAGAATTACAGCAGTGGATGAGATAAAAAGAAGAATCAGAAGAAATTGAGGTTTATGAGAGTGTCCAGATCTCCAATGACAAACTAAACAAGACACGAGTAAAGTGGTTACAAAATGTTAAATGGAAGAGTTGGAGAATGGAAGTAGCTCTTTTTTGACTGTCTTTCTGAAGTCAGTTTGGATTGACTGGAGAAGATGGAAACCCTCTGAAAAGAATCAAGCCAATAAAGTGACTCGATTTTAGAGATGAAGATACTGAATCAGGTACTTTGTAAGACACTGATGGATTAGGGCAAAGGATTTTCTAAAAGGGATTGAGTGCAAGAATTATTTGTAGGCCAGAAAAGGTACAAGATCAGGTGGATGTTAGGGAGAGCGTTAAGAGAGGGAGTAAGTGAAGCAAGACCAGAAACATACAGGCTTCCTTCATGTTTGCCATTTTTGTTACCTATGCAGTGATTTGTGCCTTTTGTATATCATCCCAGAATTTCATGAAATGAAGAGCTTATGAGCCAACGATCAGCTTAGGAAACAAAAGGAAAAATTTAAAAAAGAAAACAAACTAAATATGACTGCCTCTACCCTGCGTTGAATATTGTGTATAAATGTGTTACTAAGATAAGGGAAAATGTTTTAAGAAAAGTTAAATGTCCTTTTGTTTTGTGCACTTCCACGCACCGACAGACAGTAAGACAGAGTGAAGGAGATGGGGGAAAGTTCAGACTAAAACTCATGTGAGATGGTGTACCTGACAAATACATGTAAGGCAAATGTTTCCTGAAGTTCCCTGGGGAGACAGGAAAATCAATGATCAGAGTTATTTGATGTTTGAGAGTCCTAGCATGATCAACCTGCCAGCAGCCTCTGGTAGGTACAGAGGAACTGAACATCTGTGCACGCTGATTAAGCTGAAGGAGATTGTGGTGGCAGGGCAGCAGGCTGCCCATAAGGACGCCAGTCCCATACAGAGCAAAATGCCGAGATGTGTACTCGCAGTGTGACGGCTCCTACCGTCATTCAGAGCGAAACAGAGTCGAAACAACAAAGTGGAATGGTCAAGACTATTTATGGGGTTACTTAGGGGAGGATTGTAAGGTGATATGTGCTCTCTGCTACTGGCTTAGAAAAGAAGCAAAGAAAAAGAGGGTGGACTGCCACAAACAGACACTGTTTGGGCAGCCAGAATTTAAGCTTGGGAACAGAAACAAATGGATGCTTTTTACGCTCCCTTTTTCCAGATTTTCACAATTTTATGGGAGAGGAGACAAAAGGAGAGGATAAAATATCTGGATGAAGTCTGTTTTATACCAAATGATAATTTCCTAATCCATCACAACAATCGCTTATGTATTATAAATTCTTTGTTTATTCTAGCTAAAGAGAGGAACAAGCGTAGGCACAGCTTATTAGAACATCTGCTGCAGAATTCTGAGCAACCTGATGCTTCAGGGAGGAAATGACTGAAGAACAGCTCCACAGGGGATGGTTTGGATGGTTGTCAGGGTGATGTCACTCTGGTTCTCTAAAACTGTGCTTTTAAAAAGCAGTGGGATTGTTGGAATGGGGGTCTCTCTAGGCAGAGCCCAATCTAAGATGAGGTTGTCTTTTTATCAGCTTTATAGCTGAAGGCCAGTTCATAGTCTGCACTTCTAAGGATACAGACTATGTCTGGGGCAAGGTATGGAAACATTAAATTCAGAGAGGCAATTGCTCCATTATGAGGCCAGTAATAAAAAGAAATACATGTATTGGTGTTGACTCCTAAAAACAGTGACAATGAAAGCAAAAAAAAATTGAATAGTTTCAACGAATAGGCAAAGTTGATAATAACAGTTTCCAGATTTTCTAGGCTTTTGTTTCTTCTTAAATTGGTGCTGTGCTTGGATTTGTTATCACTAAAATGGGGAAGGCTAACTTAGAGCTTTAGTATAGCTAAGGATATAAAAAGCAAGGTAGGATGCATTGTCTCAGACATTAAGACACTGGTGTATGACTGAAGGATGCTGTCTCCTTGTAAGCTTTATCTCAGAAATCTATTTATGGACTACCCTTTCATTTTTGCCTTTCTTGACAGTAACCAGAATGTGACATATCTCTCTTGAAGGACAGGTTATATAGTTCAGGAGCTTTGCTCTGTATTAAGTATGAAATTCTCTATTTTCATAAATGTGGCTCAAATGTATGTAGCTCTATAACATGCTGCTGCTGGCAGTGGAAATCAAGCTATGGTATTCCTCTTTTCCTTATTTAATCATATAATTTCCTTTCTATACTTCAGAGAAAGATAGCAAGGCATCCATGAGCAGGAACCAGGCAGAAGTCGAGAATCGTTCAAACAATTTAATGAAATACTTAGTGGAGTTGGAAAAGTAAAATCCATAGATGTTTAGGAAATTGACCTTAATAACAGCCAGCAGGGAGACATATGCCATATTTATATGCACATAAACAAGGCACTGTAAGTCCGTTGGGGCATAGACCACATACAACTCCAGCAGTCTGGTAAAGCATCTGTTCTTTGAACACTGTGTCGTGTATTGTTTTGTACTGCCAGTGCTGATTGATGTGTGCTGACAAAGACAACATATAACAAATGGGCCACAACGCTGCTTTAGGAAACCGAAGTGAGCTGGGCTGTGGAAGGGGTGTGCAGCCAGAAAGCCTGTCCCTGGATTAAGATTCTCTGTATGGCAGACAGAGCCTATGCAGCGACAGCAAAGAGATGAGTTTTTATCTCAGTATTTGTTTTTATTAAATATCACTTTAAAATGAACACCAAGAAAAGCTTTGAGGTGGAGAATATTTTTTTTTATAATCCTGCAAAGTGCCACAGCAAGAAAAATGCCTGTGGCTCATACACACTCTTAATAAGAGAATAATTATTATGCCAATGTAAATATTATGTTAAATTAATTCTTTCCCACCTTCCTCTCCCATCTCCAACACAAACTCTGTTACCCCTAAAATCAACATTCAGCAACTGATGTTCAGCTGTGACACCAGATCCATCTGGCTGACTTTTATTTCTCACAGGTTACTGGTTGTGGACTAGTTATCTCACTCGTTGAGGCCAGAAGAAGTTGGCCCCGATGTTAACAGGGGTCAGATAAGCAGGCAAGTGCTCAGACTACAAAATCTACCAGCAATTGTATTTTCCTCCAAGCCAGGCAGGGTGTGATGGGCAGGTTCCCACAAGCAACACGTAGGCATGGGTATGCTGTGGTGTAGTGAGCATTCCTACACCGCCTTAGGCAGGTAGGAATGAATAGGTTTTCCCTGACAGTTTCCTATAAAGTAGATGAAATTTATTTTTTGTCTATTATTAGCTACTGCTCTCTGTGCTATCACAATTCTGTTTACATTGCCTTTTTTTCAACTAACATAAATCCTTATGGAAAAAAAAGTGTCATGGTAGCTGTTTCACCATTGGCCTATGCAACTTGTGTTAACATGAAGTGAGCACAACTTGCTACCTGATCCTATTAAGTATTTCAGATTTCCTTTCCCCTGCTCTAAATGATGATGCAGCAATGCTGAACTGAGCAAATAGAAGAAATGAAAGATGCATTTTAGTTACCCTTTCAGTAAAAAAACTAAAGTCAGCTGAGACAAGAGGCATGATCTCTTTTAATTAATACATGTTAAACTAATTTTAACCTTTGGATTTCCATGATGATAGCTGTTTTTGCCCATCTGAGTGGAAGGAAGGTGTTCCTTATCTTTTCTGCTGAAGCCATGCTGCTAGCTGTAAAGAATTCAAAATTACATTTGCAGTGCACAAAATAGCACCATGCAGAGGTCCCTGCAGTGTCTTCTAGTAAGCTAGCTGTGGAGTGCAAAAATGATATAACTACTTTACGGCTCTTCAGGTGACCAGTGGTTAGCCCAGAGTTGGTGTTCCGCTCATGCAGCTGTATCATAGTCTCTGAGCTGTGCTGCTGCCCTGTGGTTCATTTATTCTTCCAGACCCATACATAAGAGAATCACTTCTTACCAGTTTTATTTCCCTAAGCAGGCAGAAGCGGCTCACAGCCCAACCCTCTCTATTTTCAGTCCTAAATATTCTTCTCAGCTGTTAAAAATCATAACCTTGCAAATACAAGGAATAACTATTCCTTTGTCTCTCTGTAGACCTGCAAGTTTTGTTCCTCTCTTCCCAGCACACACATGGGCACGTGTGCAAGTGCAGGCATGTGCAAGCACACACATGCACACACATACACCCCCACCTCCACTCCCCATCCCGGCTTATCTCCATGAAAAACACAAGTGCATCAGTTGCTAATTAAGGCAACATTCAAATTTGCAAAAGATTATCAACTTACTTATTTGTTTTACTTGCTGACAAGCCTTTTGGTAAAGTGTTCTTGCTGTATCTTCCCTTTTTGCCTTATCTGTCTCTGGAGTTATTTTCCATGACTTATATGAATCTCTGTCCTCAGGATTTTATATAGTGAAGGTTACATATCATCATAATTGTATACAGGACTCTCAATGTTAATGCATCTCTCCATAACAGATTTTAAAACAAGTCAGTGAGCCATAAGAAGGATTCTTACCAGAATGGCTATAAACAGTGCTAAACCAAAGTTATATCATATGAAATGAATTACCGGTGGGTGGGGAAAAACATGGCATAAATTGACAATAACTAAACAAATGTTTTCCATTGTGAATGGATTAGAGTGTTTTTACAATCTGGAAGTTTTTAGTAAGTGCATGAGTTGCTCCCCATCAGTATGCTGTGACTAACCATGCAGAATAAAGTACATAAGCCATAAAATTTTATTTACTTAAACACAACAATCTTTACATCTTTTAGTCTCAGTTGCAGTTAGACTGGCAGTTTTGGATAAAGTTTAATAAAGTGGCATTTCACAGCAGAGGAAACATAGAAGCTCAGGAATTTGGAACAGGCAGGTGAAGCCAACTCTCTCTATATATTCCATATAATGCAAAACTACCCCGGAAAAGTTCATTGCAAATATTCAAAGCTGGATGATCTTCAGCAGCTTTGGGGTAATTTCAGTTACTGACTACAAAGGCTTTTAGATCAAGTCCTTCATTTTCATTACTCAGATTCAGATGCAAACTGCATGACCTGAAACTTTATCATAACACTTTCATGTGTATTTTGAAGTATTTAATTAAGTTTTCAATTAATCATTATTTAATGTTGGCCCTCCTGCTGCTGGAATAGATTTGATTAAGAATTAGGCCACGCTTAAACCTACTTTAGTAAATGTACATTAAGCTTTTAATAAAAGCAAACTCCACAAGCGTTGCATTCAGGCCCTGCACATGAAATGAAAAGGAATTCTAGATTATGCATCTCTATTTAGGAAAACTCCATTTCAATTTAGTTAAATTCAATTATAGTTGTGTTGAACCTAGGTGCATAACAATCCATGCAAAATGAGCTGTATTCGAGGAAGATTCTTTCTTCCTTGCATGTGTTGTATATTCATAGAATCATAGAATCATAGAATCATTAAGGTTGGAAAAGACCTCTAAGATCATCAAGTCCAACCGTCAACCCAACACCACCATGCCCACTAAACCATCTCCCTAAGCGCCTCATCTACACGTCTGGGCAGCCTGTTCCAAGGCCTGACCACTCTTTCAGTGAAGAAGTTTTTCCTAATGTCCAGTCTAAACCTTCCTTGCGCAACTTGAGGCCATTTCCTCTCGTCCTATTGCTGGTTACTTGGCAGAAGAGACCAACCCCCACCTCGCTACAACCTCCTTTCAGGGGGAGTGAGCCAGCGGCTGGGTGGTGCTTAGTTGCTGGCTGGGGTTAAACCACAACAGTTTCATAATACTTATGTTAGTATGCAAGTGAGCATTCAAAGTGAAATCAGAATCCAACAGGTGAATGTATTTGAATGATGTCATGTTAAGATACCCAGATAAAAAGTGCAATATGGGACTTTAGGACCTGATTATTTTCTGGATAGACAGTGCAGTTTTTTGGTTCTCATTTAATTCTGATCATCCTTATAGCTCAAGGTATTGGCTGTGCTGATTATCATAAATATATTCTTTTAGGTAGAAAAGTAATGCTTTAAGAAGAAAAGTAAGTTATAAAATATTTATAGCTGTTAAGACATCTCCTGGACCCTGAAACACTTAAACACAGGATTCATAGAATAAGCATATATTGCTACACCTTGCTTTATTCATTCTTAAAGACGGAAAATGTCTGAGATTTTCTGCATAATTCTTTAAACCCAAGTTCATTTTTTGGGCAGGGTATGAGATATGAGAAGGTGCTATCATTGCTACTGGAAATCTTGGATCAGAAGAAATTTGAATTTTACATTATTTAGCATCTGTTTGTATTCTAGCATTCAGACATGCCATGGTCAGAAGGATTATGGATGCTGGTCATTCTTCTCTCTGTCTTCTAAGAAGAAAGTGGAAGCCAATCAAGCCAAGATACTTTTTCAGTGATGGCTAGACCACTGTAGAGATCAAAATGGATACTTTGGGTAAAAAAAAAAAAAAAAAAAAAAATCTAATTTTATAATTCTATCAGTGGACTGAAATAACGTGTGTGTAGTGAGAAATGAAGTCACTGAAAATAGATCTGGGTTATCTATTAAGTTCTATTGAACTGAAATTTATTAGATGAACAGTTTTGGCTTAGAAAAGAAAAATTTCCCAAAGCTAAAGTTGGTACTGACCCATATCTCAGCTGGTCAGAATAAACAGTTTATTTTTGTCCAGTTATCTTTTGAAATGATCACACTTATGCCTTTTTTTTTTTTTTTTCTTTTTTTTAGTATCTTTAAATGTAGCACAATGTTCCTAATCTTAGAAATTGGAAACAAAGTGATAGTTCCTTTTCTGCCTGGTGGCCTTTGAAGCTGAACTTACTTACTCTGTGCTGGGTGCTCTGCTGACATTATTTTACCTTGTGTTAATCATTAAGAATTCCCTGAAGTAGTATCAGGACCCCAACTTTCCTCATTCATAGTAATTTTCATTCTGAACAATTTTCTATAAAATTAAGAATATCATGTTGGGAAACTTTAAAGGCCTTGTTGGATATAATTTTATTTCATTTTTTTATAAATATGAAAAGACAGGACAGTAGAGTGTGAACCGGTGCAGGCTGCTCTACAACGTGCAGATGGACATTTTCCTTCTCTTTTTTTTTTACTGAACAGCAGGATGCAGGTCTGCTTGTTTGGCTGGTTTGTGCCAAGCATCCTTATTGCTTTTATAGGATTTTCTGAAGTGGCACTTGGCTTGCTCTAGCTCAGTTTCTGTTTGCCTATTTTTTAGTTTTATTGCAGAACTGAAAAAATAATTTACACGGTCCTTCTGATAGAATGACATATTCTCAGTTAGTTGCACATATCCCCCTAAAGCAATACAAAGCCAATATGCATTCTGATAATGAGATAAAAAATTGTTTCCTTATGTTTAAACACAATTTCCTGTATTTCAGTTTGTATTTCAGGAAATTTGTGCCCTTTGCCTCCCATCCTGTCACTGGAAACCACTGGGAAGGGCCCAGCTCCCTTGTTTTACTCCTCCCATCAGGTACTTATACAAATTGATAAGATCCCCCTGCGCCTTCTCTGCTCCACACTGAACAATCCCAGCTCTCTCAGCCTTTCCTTATATGAGGGATGCTCCAGTTCCTTCATCGTCTGAGTGGCCCTTTGCTGGACTCACTCTGGTACATCCCTGTCTCTCTTCTACTGGGGAGCTGAGAACTGGACACAGTTAGACCACAGGTGGGGTCTCAAAGACCCACCTGTTATTTTGTTTTTCCTACCAAAGGACTAAACAGATACCTGATGGTTGAACCAGAGACATCAAAAAGCTGGGGGTGGGGGAGAGAAGGGAGAATCCTACTTATAACGGCTAATCAGTAGGATTTTTTTGGATGACTGAACACTTTGCATGAAGGATTTTTATGTATTCTTCCATAAACACACAGAAACATTCACATGGACACACTCCTACATTTGATTAAAACTTGGATTAGCACTTTAATACACTGAAATGAATTCATGCAAAAAGTGAACTTGTATAATATGTTTCTAAGTAGTAGGTTTTCCATCAGGAAAAAGTTGAAAGTACTGGATTATTTAAAAGAGATAAAAACACCCTGAGAGTCATGAAAGAGAATACGGAGATTTTCCAACATAAGGATGGAAGCAATAGAGCAGTTGCAAATACAGGTGTCTGCTTTCTTCACCCAAGTGACAGCTTATATTCCACTCTTCTACTCTTCAAAACTGCTGATCAGACTGTGGATTACTGAATTTGATCTGTCTGTAGGATTCTGAATCTGCTGTGTTGGTTGTGCTGTATAGCAGGATACACATTGAGAATGAATAGGTGCAGATACTGTAGGTCAGATAGAAAGTGATCTGAATATTAGATGCGCTTTAGTAGCCAAAAGGTTTCCTCCTTGACAGGGAAACCTGCTGGATTATGAGTTTCTTC
>NW_009213445.1:0-3737 GCF_000690835.1 Fulmarus glacialis | reverse complement strand
CTGCTGAGTATATACCAGCTTGTCTTCTGTGCTAGTGATGGGTCCACCAAACTCTTGCTAAGAGAGGTTGTATTTCCATGTGTGGTATCTGGGTGATGATGGGCTTCAGAGTTGGCTCATCCACACCTTGAGTTTAAGTGATCTGTTTGTGCTTTCTGTCAACAGTATGCCAGGGGCTTAGGTCTGAATAAAAGGTGTGGTAAACAACAGTATTTAGATGTTGCTACTTATGCTTTCCTTCTGCTAAAAGAGGCTTTTTATTTTCTCTCAGTGTGCTGAGTCACAAATAAATGTGTGACAATTGGCCAGAATGGATATACATACATCTGTTCCATTTGCTGCAGGCCTTCTATAATATCGGTGTAATTTAGTGAACAGCTTGAGGCATTCGATTAAATGTCTGATACTTACTTTTAGGTTCACATGCCAGATAGCTGAAATTTTTGGGTGGGAATTCTAAAGGTACTAGTACTAGCTGCTGGGACACTATTGACTTGTAATGGGAGGTAGAACTCTATTATACATATGTGCTCTACGTTGTCATAGCATTAATCATTTAGTCTTAAAGTTACTAAGAAAATAGTCAACTGATCAATTAACTGATGGTGATAGAAAATACTCCTTTGGAAACATGGATGAGATGACAAATTTATGAAACAGATAGCTCTGCAAGAAAACAGAGGAGTGAACCAGTTTTATTTGTGACAGATAAATGTTTCTCTTTCAGAGCTGGAGCACCATACTGCGATTGCAAGACCCTGGCTGCGCTACAGTATTTGGGACGACAGGATAAAGATGAGGGGTTTTCCAGTTGGAAGCACTGTGATAAACAGGAGTAGGGCATACTAAGCTATATATTCAGTTGTGCAGGTATACTGTGGAAGTCAGAAGATGGCAGTCTTCACTCACTGTTTGAAATTGCTGTGTAGCTAACCCTAATGATGTGAACACTTGAGAAGTGAAGAATAAAATGAATATGCATCTTCCTCTGTATTTATAGTTGTTAAATTTTAATTTCAAGTGCATCTTGATAATGCAAAAATGACAGCTTTTTTTTTTTTTTTCTTCTTTCCAGAAATAATTAATGATGAGGGCAACTAAAACATTAGTTAATTGTTCTATGATTCAAACAAGAACAAAAAACATTTTTAGTGTAAAGAAAGTTCTAAAAACTATCTAAAACAAGGCATAGGCAAGCACAGACAAACATGTGTCCAAAAGGAGGATCAACAGAGGCTGCTCAGCAATTGTGTATGCCTGGAGGCACCTAAACCTCAGAATCTGATTGCATTCTCCTTCTGTTCATGTCAAAAATCTCCTCATGTAAGCAGCAAAGAATTTAATACCTTTTCAAGCCAGACTGGGATCCAGGAATTAGAAAGAAATGGGTCACCATTCCCCAAAGGCTTGATCCAATAGGGGGATGTTGAACATGCCTGGTATGCACAGCAGAATCTGTAATGTCAGCTGTGTGTTATATCCTACTGATCAATGCATATCCATGGGCAAATTTAGCCTTAAGTCGCCCTGACACTGAGGGGAACTGAACTTTTATCTTACCCATCCCAGGATGCAAAGCAAGAAGGTGCAAACAGCTCTACCTCTTCTGGTTAAGGCACTCCATCATCCCTAGGAATTTTTCTTCTGGGCTCCTCTCATAAGAAGACAAAATGTCTTCTTACTTTAGAAAGTTCTAATTGTGATGAAGCAAAATGCATAAATTTCTTGCAACAAACATTGGAAAGTGAGAAACCACCCTACCACCTGAGGGCCTTATCCAACAGGACACAGAGACACATTCATTTTCTTACTTTCCTTCTGGCACAGAAATTTTGAATGCTTTCTTTGCAGGCAGCAAGGGATCTTATTCTCGAGTAGTTGATAGTTTCTCCTATAATGCAAAAGATGTGAACGGGAAGGGAACAGAATTTGGATGTCTTGTATTTTGGGTGAGTTCCCTGACTGTCAGGCTACTGTAGCCCACTATTTCCTCTTACCATCCCACCAAGCCTTTGTCAGCTATGCATAAAAATCTTCAATTTATGAAAGGGCTGAGAGTTTGAACACTCAAGGACTACATGGGTCCCTTGCAGCAGACATATTGTGTGCCTGCAATAGTGGTTTAGTGCTGGAGGGTTCCTTTTTGGCACAAATTCTTCTTGTGTATGTACTGGTAATCTCACAATATCCATTTGAGGACACCAAGCTTTAAACAGCTTCCTTCCTGGGGGAACTAAGGCTGAAGGGATGCTTGACTTCATCAAGCACAGAGGGGACACGTCAGAGACCATCGCTTAGAGCAGGAAAGCAAATCCCTTCTGCAGCCCTCCAAGCACGTACCATGCGTACCTAGGGCCATCAGTGCAAGCTTCACTGCTGGTTAAGACGTGATGTGCATGTGCAGCCCTGGGATCACAGTGGGCCACATCACATTCAACTTTGGTCCTTCCCTCTTGTGCCTCACCTGTCAGTAACATATAAGGACCTGTCCTCCTAAAAATGATCGGTTTTCAGCTCTTTTTTTTAAAGCATTTTTGTCTCAGCTAGCATGCTTCCTATCCATCATGTAGAACATTTTATCTTCTCATTACTGACATATATAACTGCAAGCAGATAGTGTACAGCCAAGCTGTTGTTTTTGTATTGCTATCTGGCATCCAAACATTTAAAAACTTAGGTTTAAAAGGGTTTAAATTTGAAAATGTTGTTGATTCTGGTCCTAGTTTATATGAACCAAATAGCAATATCTCTGTTTTTAATTTGTAACTCCAGTTCTGTAAAGACTTGATTAGCAGCTTAGCTTTAAATACAGGAAGACTTCTTACGTGTTAAGTTAAATAGGCTATCTGAACATGTTTAGCTAAACTTTTAGGCCTTCCTCAAGCTTACAGCCTCCAATTTGCGCTTTTAGAAATAATACATCAGATGAATAGCTATTGAAATTCAGCCCCATTGACTTTAGCAGAGACATACTAATTTTAATCAACCAAAATTCCCAGATGTCAGATGATATAAGCTGGGGTTTTTTAATCAGTTTAATATTAAATATTAAGAAGTTTTCTATGTCTAATGTTGAGAAAATGAACAAGCATACCTTACTGTAATATTTTGATTATTAAAAGTACCAGTGGTAACTAATAATAGCACTATGATTCTTATACAGACTTAGCTTTGCTTGCAGATGAAACTGGAAAGATAATAACTTTAGATTTGAGCAAATTTGAAGGCAGGAAAACAATATTTTCTTGACAATTCAGTTAAGGCTTAATATCAACATCAAACCCATCAAACTAATGCTCTGTTTAAAGCGACTTACAGTGTCTCACATGTAAAAATTTGGTAGCAGCATCATTCACTATTTTTTTTTTTTTAATCCATCTTGCACACAAGGAATCCAGAAAATAATTAAAAAAGAACTCTTATTTGTCATGCAAATATTATTTTATAAAAATCTGAAGTCATTTCGCAGTGAAAAAGTAGTAGTAGTAGGTAACATTTTAAACGAGAAAATTAGGAGCATAAAGGAAAAAAAAGAATATCCCGTGGAAAATATTTATGTATATTTTTTACTTTTATTTATATGTTTTACTGTAAACAGAATATTTTCTATTAAAAAATAAAATTAAGATTGATTTTAACTACTAGTCAGATTAATTACTTATCCCTTCACATGAGTGAACTAATGTTCCTGCACAAGCAGCTATCAGCCATAGAAAATCATAGAATCATAGAATCAT
>NW_009213444.1:522-33779 GCF_000690835.1 Fulmarus glacialis | reverse complement strand
GGATGTTGTGGGGGACTGTGTCAAAGGCAGAAGTCCAGACAGATTCCCTTGTCCATGGATGTAGTCACTCTATCATAGAAGGCCACTAGGTTAGTCAGGCAAGAGTTGCCCTTGGTAAAGCCATGCTGGCTGTCTCAAATCACCTCTCTGCCTTCCATGTGCCTTAGCATAGCTTCTAGGAGGATCTGTTCCATGATTTTCCCAGGCACAGAGGTGAGGTTGACAGGTCAGTAGTTCCCACGGTCCTCCTTTCTACCCTTTTTAAAAATGGGTGCAATGTTTCCCTTTTTCTGGTCACCAGGGACTTCACCTGACTGCCATGACTTTTCAAATATCAAAGAGAGTGGCTTGGTAACTACACCAGCCGATTCACTCAGGACTCTGGGATACATCTCAACAGGTCCCATAGACTTGTGTACATTCAGGCTCCTCAGGTGGTCTTGAACCTGATTTTCTCTTACAGTGGGAGGGACTTTGCTCCCCCAGTCCCCATCCTGCAGTCCATCCACTTGAGAGGTGTGGGAAGCGAGGTTGCCAGTGAAGACTGAGGCAAAAAAAGTTGTTGAGTACCTCAGCCTTCTCCTTGTCCATTGTTACCAGTTTTCCAGTCATGTTCATTGCGGGGGGGTACACTTTCTTTGACCTTCCTTTTCCAGCTGATATATGTATAGAAGCCCTTCTTATTATTCTTTGTGTCCCTTCCCAAGTTCAGCTCCAGCCACGCCTTGACCTTCCTGACACTATCCCTAAACAACTGGGCAGTGTCCCTATACTCTTCCCAGGATACCTGTCCCTGCTTCCACTGCCTGTGCATTTCCTTCTTGCCCTTTGGTTTGACAAGCAGGTCTCAACTGAGCCATGCTGGTCTCTTGCCTTCCTTTCCTGATTTCTTACACCTGAGGTTTGAGAGCTCTTGTGCTCTATGGAAAGCATCCTTAAAGATTTGCCAGCTCTGTTCTGCTCCCTGAGGGCAGCTTCCCAGGGAGTCCTATTGACTAACTCCTTGAACAGCTGGAAGTTTGCTTTCCTAAAATTAAGGGTCCTGACTTTACTCTTTGCCTGACCCATATCCCTCAGGACTGCAAACGCCACCAGTGCATGATCACTGCAGCCCAGGCTGCCTCCAATCTTGAGGTCACTGATTAGCTCACTTGCTCTGGTGACCAACGGATCCAGTATAACATCCCCTCTGGTAAGGCTGTCTATCACCTGATTTAAGAAGTTATCCTAAATGCATTCCAGGAGTCTCCTGGACTGCCTACAGCTCGCCATGCTACTTTTCCAGTAGATATCTGGGTGGTTGAAGTCCCCCAGCAGGATGAGAACCTGAGAGAGCGGTGGGTCCTGTAGCTGGAGGAAGAAGGTTTCATCAATAGGTTCCCCTCATGCAAATACATGAGGTTACAAATATATATTGACCTGGTAGACAGTCAACTGCAACAGCTACAAGACGTCGTCATCTGGAGTTTAGTACTGTCTGCAGAAAACAGTGGGATCAATTGATCAGAAGGACTTTTTTTTTTAGTGTTAACCTCTATTATTGTATGTAATCTACTAGAGTCTGCCAATTATGTCCTGGCATGTTTTTTGATAAACTTCCTTAGGCTATCTCAGCTTTTAAGTGCATGCATTTATACATGTATCTACTTTTCCAAATTAGAGGATGCGTATGAAAATATTTTCCACCCTTGTTTGTGAATCTATCACTGTACACACAGTGGCTTGAATAGCAGGAGTATTTAAGAGATACTAATTAAAAGTAAAGAAAAAATAGTCAGTATTATATAAGGCAAGGCAGAACTGCAAATGAGAAAGAAGGATTGTTTTTAAGGACACAAATGATTAGGGCAGATCCTGTAGGGTAATTTTGATTTCAAGGCCACAACTTTGACCCACTGACTGGGATTTTCCACAGAAGCATTCAGTCTGGCTTTGTTGACATTGAGATATGGGGAATCTACCCTTGCCTTCACGCTTTGCTTTAGTGGATAGTCACCCTGCATGCAAAAAAAGTGCCTGAATTCTTACATCTTTTGTTCCCATTGTGTTGTTTGTTGCTGGATTAAACAGTTCTTTAATATCCTGTACTTTCTCCCTGTGAAGATATTTAGAAACTATGACCAAATAACCCCTCAGTCCTCTTTTTGTTGAGATAAATACACTGATCTCTTAAAGACTCTCAGTTAACATTAAATATTTTTGTGTCTCTGAAGGTTTCTGACATTCTACAAATTTCCAACATTTCCTTCAATTATAAAATATGGTATTAGAACTGTAGTACTCCCCTATAGGTCTGTTTCTACACCTGTAGGAAGAGCCAAAAACATCCGCCTACTTGCTACTTCCTCTACGTGCAGTCACGGATTATTGGCTCTTTTTTGCTATCTGTGGTTCTTTCTGAGCATGTCTTTAGGAACTCTTGCCAAATTGTTTGCCCACTACAGCCTCCCCAAATCAATTGTTGCAGTATGATTTCTTAATTTTTTTCCTAGACATTCCAGAATTATTTTACCTCTTATATGAATCACAACATCCATCAAAAAGTATTTTAATTTTATTGTTAATAAAACTTTATTTTCTAGAAAAATAATTTTTACATAAACATTTGCAACAAAAGCAGATTTTTTTCTGTCTTTCATTCTTTAAGCACGTAGTGTTCTTGGAGAGAGTGGTTTTGGAGATCCAAAGCTCCAATGGCCTTGGAGAGATTTCTATTTAAACAGTAAAATTTGGGAGCAATGGTCATTTTACTTGGGTGTTCCTTTAACTACGGGTGCCACAAGAAACACATTTATTACAACAGTGTATCTAGAAATGTACCAAATATAGAGAACTGTGTGCTCTCAAAATTTACTTTGATCATCTCAAGGTTTTTGCAGCACTGTATTTATTTTGCATTGCCTTCACTGTTGATACATCATTGTTTTTATGTTCTTAGAGCAGCAAGAATGAAGAAGCTCAGAAATGGCATTAGAATTCCAACTGGGGTTTCTTCCAACACTATTCAGCATAAGTAGTTGAAACAGAATGTTGTATTTTTATATACTCTGTAGCATATCTTCCAAGGGGCAACTTGCTATTCACTTATTATTGTGTAGGTTATAAATTGTAGTCTGCATTTCTTCTATCAAAATGCACAGCTAGTGATATTTAACTGTAAAGAAATATATCCTTAGGCAATGAATATAGTCAGAAATTACTAGATGAATTTAACCAAGAAGAGAACGATCCCATATTGATGTAGTGCGTAAATTTTCAAGTGTGGGACAATGGCCCCCATTTATTAACATTTTATCTCCATATTGAAATGCCTGACCTTGCTTCAGCAATTTTATGGCTAGCAAGATCTCTGGAAGTTCAATTTTTCCCTCTAGAAAAAGAAAGCAGCTATGTCGATGGGAATAAATACAACCCAGATGTAATTTTTCTGTTTCTTCAGATGTAGCAAAAAGATGAATACCTCTATAGCATAATAATTCAAATAATAAAAAGACCAACTGTCATAAAAGTGAGGAGAGGAAATGCTTTGAAATAGATACCCATATTATACACAAGTGAAACACTGAAAGTAATTTTTTAGTTATATGGATGCCTGAAGTCACAAGTAAAAATTGCCTACTATTCATCCACATTTCTCAGAACAGCTGGGCAGGTGTGCAGCAAAACCTTTGGACAACCAGTGGTACTGCAGGTGAAACTTAGAAATCTAAGTTCAAGAAAACAAATTCAGGAAAAGTAAGCCTCACATCCTTAAGATTGTGAAATGTTCAATATTTGAGGCAGTTATTTGTCAATATCAACTCCCAGGGCCTTTCATGTATTTTAAATTGGAAATATCACTGAATTAAAGACCAAATAACTACGAGAGCAAGGCTAAGAACTGCCAGAAACCCATTTCCAGGGAGGTGCTGGGTACTTGAGGGCTGGAAGTGGCACCAGGACTCTGCCAGACTGAATCTTGGTCCTAGAGGAATGTAACCTCTGCTCTAGGGAGATATCTAAGCTCTACTGGAAAGACAGTCTTAGATGCTCTTTGCCAATTCAGGTGAGCTGTATGTCAGAGCTTTACTGTCCCGCATACGACATATCTAGAGCATTGAGGCCTAGTTTAGAACTGGGTGCCTGACTTCTAAAGCATTGTATGTCTGCCTACAGGTTTTGAAAACTACACGTTAAAATAATAAAACAACAAAAGAAAATCTAAAACAAAACAAAAGGTAACAATATCAAAAAGCTACTTGTCCCAGCATTACATAGAAAGGAAAATAAATTTGATATTTTGTCAGAAAATTCAGAGCAACTACTCCTTACTGGGGAAGAAAAGCTCTCCTTTTATATACAAAGTTAATTTAGCACCACCACCTGACAGATGGACTCCCCAGCAGGGACTTAACCTTCTTTTCTCCCTCCTGTTTGACAGACCCACACAGTTTTAAAAGAAGTCTGAGACAGTGAGAGGTGAGTATTCTTTCAAGACGAAGCAGAGGGCCAGTTTCCAGGCAAACTAGTATAGAGTCAACTTTATAAGTCAAGCCATGACAGATTAATCAATGGGATTTGTTTTAAAGTGATCTGTGTTAAAAAATAGAGGAAGAGACTGGTTTCATTTCTGCACAGTGAAAATGCATCTGAAAGGATGCAGAATTATGTACTCCAAGCATCACATTGTTCCTTTGGGCTTGCTCCTTCCAATGACTGCTTTCTTTAAACAGAAGCAAAAGATGAATCTGTTTAAGGATCCTTAAAACCTCTGTTTGATACACAAATATAAGAATTTTATTAGTCCTGAAACTGCCACTGGGAGTCATAATCTATATAATCCTGTTGATGGTAGACTGTTAGCCAGAATAAATCAGTTTACATGGTCCTCAAAACTCAGAATTTTATAGTGTGAGAAACTGCATGGAGGCAGAAGCAGGAGGCCAGCACAAGAACATAGAAATGTCATTGCATAGGGAGAGGGAAGAAAGAACATGATTCACCGGAAGAACTGGAAGTGCCTGAAAATTACACTTCCAGAAGCTACCATCTGGGTATTAGCATTCCACTGACCTGGTAAAATTGATTCCAGAGATAACCTCCACTGAAGGAAAAGCTAGATAGACTAGGACTGTTTAGCATGAAAAACAGGTGTGATAGAAGTCTACACAATCATGAATAGCACCCAATAGGTGAACAGAGTATGAAGTTCCTACTTGAGAAAGCGAACAAATTAAACTAAGTGGCAGTTTCAAAATAAGCAAGAGGAAACACTTATTCACAGGATGATGATTAAGTAATGGAATTCTTTTCCACATGGTGCTTGATTATTGAAAGGTTACATGGCTTCAGAAAGGAATTAGATAAATTGTTAGAAGAAAGATAATTCAGGATTATTAAAACCGAAGACATTATCTTCAGTAGGTGTAAATTTGAACCACAAAATATTGCAGCTTGAGAAAATATCCATAAATACTTGTGTTCCTATATTCATAGAATCATAGAATGGTTTGGGTTGGAAGGGACATTTAAAGGTTGTCTAGTCCAACCCCCCTGCAGTGAGCAGGGACACCTTCAACTAGATCAGGTTGCTCAGAGCCCCATCCAACCTGACGTTCAATAGTTCCAGGGATGGGACATCTACCACCTTTCTGGGCAACCTGTTCCAGTGTTTCACCACCCTCATTGTAAGAAACGCCTTCCTTCTATCTAGTCTGAATCTACCCTCCTTCAGTTTAAAAGTGTTACCCCTTTTCCTACTGTAACAGGCCCTGCTAAAAAGTTTGCCGCCATCTTTCTTATAAGCCCCCTTTAAGTAGTGAAAGGCTGCAATAAGGTCTCCCCAAAGTCTTCTCTTCTCCAGGCTGAACAACCCCAACTCTCTCAGCCTTTCCTCATAGGAGAGGTGTTCCATACCTCTGATCATTTTCGTGGTCCTCCTCTGGACCTGCTCTAACAGGTCCATGTCTTACTAGATATTCATTATTGGCTGCTGTCAGAGGGAGTGCTAATCGTTACTTCTGCAAGGCTTAATTACTCTGTCTTGGTTTGCTGTATGTACTATACAGGATGTGAAGTGTTAACAAGGATGGAAGGTCTGTACTAGGTTTTAAGGCATTCAGAGAGCATTAAAAGCATCTAATCTGAACTACTGCAGAACATAAGACAGATCCACACTATATAATATCAATGTCTAGCCCACAACTTAATTAAAATGGAGCATCTAAAACCATCCAATACGGATAAGAGATTTCAAGTGCTTGATGTTTCTTGAAGAAGCAATGATAGGCCAATTCAGCAGACTTCCTTCATGGAATTCAGCTTTCACTTGGTAGCTGTCTGAGGAACATGGCTAAATTTGCTAGTCTTGAAACACTGCCATGACAGCAAGGTTTAAAAAGGGCTAACTATCCATTTGCTCACAAAAAGATCCTTTTCTTACAGATACCATCTGCATAGATACACACACGGACAGATCTCAGCTTGCTTATTTTGATGTCAATGTTCTTCTGAAGGTGACCTATTGAATTGCATTGGCAGACGAGCTGCTCAAAATAAGAGTATATCTTGTGAGCAAAAGCATATTGAGAGTGTTAATAAGATTATTTTAAAATGGTAATATGGTAGAATTAAATTGTGATATAAGTTATACTCTTAATCAGAAATAAGGTAAGCTGCAGTTGCTTTTCAAATATAGTATGAGTAAAAATGTATAGAAAACTGAGAAAGAGAAGTTACACTGATGAATAAGAACTTTACAGATATTTAGAGGACTGAAAATTATTGTAAGGCTTTCAACAATACAGTTCAGATTGTTGCATCTTTCATTTTGGCTGTGTCATTTAATTTTAATTCGTGATTGATGAGTATTTTCCAAACAAGCTATCTGATCATTTTTCCTTTTTTTTTTCCCCTGCCAAAAATCAGATCACAATTCTCTCTGCTTGTTTGTTTTTCAAATTTTTTCTCAGTGTCTTCAAAAACCTTAGGGGTTTTTTTGCATGGGATTTAACTTTTCCAGAAATCAAGCTCTCTTCTTTGTCGCAATTGCCCAGGTAAATTGAATGCTGCATTTTCTGTCCCATATTTGAATGATCAAATTATTGTAGAGGGGAAAAAAACCCCAGTTACCTGACAGGTTATCTGGCTGAACATCCTCTCTCTAGACGCCATCCTAAATGGGAATTTCAAAGACTATTTAAACAGTAACAAAAGGAAGCTTATATTCCAGGAGGAAGACTGTTTCTAAGCCATACAAATATTACAAGTACTACACTGTCTTAGACCAAAGATCAGCCTGGGCCAGTTCTTACTGTGGGCAGTAGGAGATCCTTGGGAGAAGGGAACAGGGCAGGACTATGTGATACTTATATTCTCTCTCAGCTGTTCTTCTAGTCTTCAGCCCTTTGCTGCTCTTGAGCCAGAAGTCTTTTCCAGGTAATTAGTAATCTTCCTCTTTTACTTCCTCTTTGCTTCCCTTTGAACCTATGTAAACTTTTAACATTTAAGATCTTCTGGCAAAGAACTAGAACAAAGTATATAATAGAGTATTTTCATCATTTATCTCCTATCCTGTTTTTATAATCAGTTCTTCTTGCTCAGTTTGAGGGGAGAAACTAAGGGGAAATGGGCACAGAAAGAATATTCACATATGCAAATATAAAATAAACTTTACATGAATATTAATTTCTGTAATTTTCACATTTGTTTGCCATTAACATTTTCTCCATTGACATCCAATAAGTCAACATTGGCAAACTAATACAGAAAGCAGATGTGCATGGATGCTCAATCCTGAGCTGCTTCACTGGTGAGCATGTAATTCCACTGACTGGAATTAAACATGGCTCTTCCAGTATGAAAGAGAAATTTGCAATGTGGCCTTCACTAAGACACCATTCACAGAATAAAATGCTGTTCTTACCACTTTAATAATTATAATTACATTGGAAAGGTGGTGGGATCAATTACATTAACAATTATATATAGAATAATATCACCTACTTAATCTCTTAAGCAGAATTTTGATAAATTGATTTAGGGAAAAAATGGCAATGGGCTCTGTTAGGATTGCAGGCAAATGACCAGGACACTTACTTATCCCTGGCCTAAGGCTGAGCTAAGTGGCTTGGGCACGGAGAACTACTGGATGTGAAACTGCTGGGGGTAACATATAACCCAGCAACAGGCTGACGCAAGCTACAGTTAGTGCCACAAAGGCTGTCTGGATTTCACAGGTCAAAGGGAGAGACAGTCAAAATGCACAGGTATGTGGAGGGAAGGATTAGGGACCTTTTGGAGAGTACAGTCTTGCAAGACCAACTATGGCCAGGTAACGGTACCAACAATACCATATAAAGATGAGATTACCTAGGTAATGTCAGAAATACTGAATCTGGGAGCTGGGACAAAGGAAAAAGTAATTAGGGCTGGATGTTTATTTGGGAGGAGACAAAGGCAGAGAAAGAAAGGTAGAACAACAGTGAAAAGGGGGATCAAGAGATGGAAAAAAAGAACAGAGCATGTAACCGCATGATTGGTGCTGTCAGGGGGTACCTGTGGAGCAGCCCTATGCTTGATAACCACAGCTGGAGCAGGACAATAAACTAGACCTGTTGTTATGACCATATCACATGAGTCACACCTGCTCCTGCTATCCAGAGGATGGGTTTGGGAATAGGGTGAGGGGTTTCCCTGACCACCGAGGGAACACACTGAGCATCCAGCTACCACCATATCAGTGCCCATTCCAAGTCTCGTGGCATCAGCAGCTACTCATTGCTTTGGCTTTTACCTTGGCTGCATTGCAAAGGTAAAAATTAATGGAGAGAAGAATGGTCCTCCATGTCTGCCCAGGTATCCATTTAGTCCAGTCTCCCATGTGACAGTGACCACTGACACCAAATACAGGAAAAGTTTAAGAATAGTTCAAGATAGAGTGCTATCTCCTCCATTAGGCCCTCTCTTCCATTTATAACCCTATCTGAAGATTACATATGCATTTCAGCTCTTAGTAAAGCCGTTGATGTACTTGCTGTCCATCATATTATGTGACCAGCAATCTGGAAGCTCAGCTGTGCATTGCACAAAAATTATCTTGACTTGCACAAGTTGGTTATCTTGACTACTTCTTTTATAAATTGGAAGGGAAATTTGATTTTTACTTGATGAGGATCATACTATATGGAAATCTTTACACCTATTCACATTTTGATTGCCTTTGAAAGCTTTTTTTTTTAGAAACAAGAAAGAGATGCCATTGTATAGTTCAGAAGAATAATGCATGGAGCAATGCACTGCAGCCCACATTTGGCTCCTAAAAAACTAGGCCCCTCGTTATCCTCCAAAGTCTGTAAAGAATGAGGAAACTACTTTTTAAAATATCAGTAGGAAATAATTTATCATTTTTTAATGTGTTAAAAGAGGAAATTTAATTTATCTGTTTTTATATAAACAATGAGGATTGATTACTATTTTCAATATAAATCAAAGCGCAGAAGACTGATATAAAAAAAAAAATCATTTCTAAGGCTGGAGCAGAAGTATTATGTATCAGACTCTTTTTTAAAACATAAAACAGACTAAAAATATAAATACATGGTATTAGTCAATGAACTGCTTTGTCACATATGTTCAGCTTCCGGAATGATGGGAATGGTAAGTGTATAAATATTACTAAAATGCCAGTCTGTCTCTGCCTCTTCCCACAGTCTCAAAAGCAAACAAATCTTGTTGTTGCAATGTTGCAATAGGTGAAACGAGAAAAGATGAATTGTTGTATTTACAACATATCATTCCATAGAATTCAACTAACTGGTTCACCAGTTTATCTGAAAAATAGAACTACAAAAATGTCAGAATATCTGGTGTGCAATCATTATTACTGTTTGGCAGCCTTAAGTCAGAAGAATAGAAGTGCATCTAAATCGTTGAGGGTAAATATATTAAAAAAAATCCCAACCCAAAAAAACCCAAATCCTGCTATTTACTAAGCTTGTTTTTTAAAAAAATATTTTATAGAAATGCAGGTTAAAGAAGGTTTAATTTTGCCCTCTTGACATAAAATATGAACTTTAAGCAAGACTCATATGAAGCTCATCTATACACAGAAGGAGTCTAGCTTGCAGCTTAAACCAGAAATAGATATTTTAAAATATCATTTAAAATATTTCTCTCAGTTGAAATGAATGATCATAGGTCTTCCCATGGCAGAAGAGTCAGTGACAAAAGGGAAGTGTTGGTAATGAAGTAGTGAATAGAGGTTTGCCATCATCGAAAATTAGAACTATGGTAAAAATGGGAAAATATTTCAAGGAAATATTCTTCATATAAGTAAGATCAGCATTATTAAGATCTAATAGCTGGACATTAAACCAAGTGGTAAGGAGAAAGACTGACATCTTCTGTTAAATCTTAACTAATCTTTCATACACTGAAAGAAAATGAGACAGAAAGCAGACTTGTATTGCAGAGAAAGAAGGGTGTGAAATGGAGCACTGTACCAAAATAGCATAGCTTATGGTGAAATAAACCAAATTAGTGTTATTAAGTGAATATAATAAGCTAACATGTACGCAAGTCAGATGCCTTTTACAGCCAGGAAACAGACAGGTAAATGAAATTAGAGTGCAGAGACATGAACCAAAACATCCAGAGCCTTAAGTCAGCACTTACATTTGAAACATGCAAAATTGAAAGTTACCCAAGCTGCACAATCTTATCGGAAAGGCACTGTAGCATGTGTCAAAAATCTGGAAAAGCTCTGTGATCTGTTTCAGTATTATGGCTTCAGGATATGACCATGTTTGTTCCTAGGAGGATGTGAGATGCTCTAAGAAGAGATAGGTTGGATCTTAGAAAAGTATTGCAGTTTTCATAGAATAAAGTGCTGGCAGGAGGAAAGAATAGAAAATACAGTGGACATTTGCCACCTCTACTCACCGTCATATCTAATTACCTATATATAAATAATGCAAAAATATTAACTGAAGTATTTAGAAAGTAATCTCTTGTATGCATATTTTGAAGGGGAGGAGGCATGCATTATATTCTCAGAGGAAGCTACCAATATTTGGAACCTCTGAAAAATGAGTCTCTACATACTTATATTATGTCTTAATAATAATAACAACAAGAAAACTAAACACTCAACCAGACTACACAATTCAGCTAAACAGATTTTGAGACTTGGGAGCTGCAGAAGATCACACAACATGTCATCAGGAAAGATACTGATTCACTATCTTACACCAAATATTCTAATGGTCTCTTCCAATCCATTTCTGGACCAATCCCAAATTAACTTTCTATCTTTCATTATTCAAAACAGCATATAAGAATTCAACTACTGCCTTCAAAATTAACTCATGTCTTTCATTGTTAGGTTCATTAAAAGCCCTCCAAAACAAGTCTCCTTGCCATCTCTCCACCCGGTTTCGTAAGTCTTTTCAATTTATCAGAGTTTTAATATCCTTAGTTCTCCATTTGAGTTTTCAACGGTTTTTATTTCTTCCTAAGTCATCTTACCTTCTGGGATCTAGTTCCTTCTATGTTTCTGGCAACTCTTTCTTTGCAAGTAGGCTACTTTTTTCCTGAAGGTTTCATTTTTTACAGTTGCAACTTGTGAACTGTGGATAGAAATATACGGAAGGATAACTGGATTTCTTTCAAACTACCCCTAGCTGAATACATGGGGTTTTGTTTGGTTTGGGGCTTTTTTAGACTTTCTCAATTACTTTCCTAAATCACTTGTTTCCTTATTCCTTGCTCCTCACACCTGACATGCAAAAAGCGTTACTGTCCTGAATACTCTGGGACGCAGGGTACAATGCTACTTTCACCAAATAGAGATGTTTCTGCAAAAATCTTACAAATGGAAGAACTTCAGAATATTGTTTGCTACCATTCATTCCTAGCTATCATTCATTGTTTAAAGTTCTAAACACATTATTTTCTCAAAAAAAAAAGCAAATCAGTGTGAAAAAAAAACAACCCACAGATGTCTCTTGCTTCCTGATTATTTTGTAGTTTAACGCCTTTGTGCAAATTTATTAGAAATCCATTAACATAGAGTTAAACCTCTCATTTAAAAAATTTAGTTAATCTACCCAAATTTCTTTGGTATATGAATACCATAGATTTTGTCTTGGGTCTCACATGTGAAAGGTTAACAATTATTTTAGATGTGTTATAATAAACTGGCTTTTTTTTTCTTTTCCATCTGGAAGGCATATAATAAATTCTTCCAGAGGTTAAAAAGCCCTTGAAACTGAAGGACAAGGAGAACACAGAACATTGAGACAGTGAAGATCTCAATGGGATATAGAACACTACAGTATGCAAATACATATGCCTTGATTTAAATAAGATATTAGCATATTAGTTTGGCATGAAGGTATAAATCAAAGAAAACTGACCCTTAACTTTATCTATTATCCTTGGATACCAGGAACAAAACAGATGCCCTCACAATTCCTTTTTCCAATCCCCACCCACACTTTACAAAAAGATAGAATTTCATAAAGCTGTTAAATGTAAGACCACCATTTCAGAACTCAGCTACCGGGGGCTAAGCTCTGTCAGATTTGGGAATTAAGCTCATTAAGTTGCTTATAAAACCCCTTTTCTCCTCTACTAGGACGGTGGTGATGAATGGTTGTGTCTGAGGAACTGCAGGTGTCTTTGATGGACAGCCTGCTTCAAATGAGTTGAAGTTCTCACTTTCTTTCCTTCCCCTTCTGCCTGCTAAGGAGAGTGGTATTAAAAAGAAAGTGCCCTCTCCTACTGTTTTATCCCCTTGTACAAACCCTTAGAAAGTGGTGGGTTTCTTTTTTCCTCTTATTTTTAAATAAGAAACAGGTTAAGAGAGATTTTCCAGCATCCTCAAGCTGAGAACAACAATGTATATGAAAACACAAAAAAGAGGATGTTAAAAAAAGACCATCATTTTGGTCTTCTGAGAGAAATTGTGCTTTAACCACAAGTCAGAAAAATTCCTAGTCTCCATTCATGACCCATGAAGTTAAATATCTATTAGTAATTTTAACATCACGAAATGAATGTGAATATACACTTTGTCATTGAATGCTGTTTCTTTGTCAAGGTACCTACTATGTTTGTACAATATATTTATTTGGACAGGAAAATACACTTTACTTTCAAAGACATACCATTGTTTGACTGAGGTGAAACTTCCAATATGTTTTCTGCAATAAAAATGTTCCTTACAGAGGAAGTTTCACTTTATGAAACTTTTTAAGACAAAAATGTGCAAACCCAAAATTACCCTGGCTTTTTTCCAGTGCTGCAAATTCACAATACAAAGGCCTGTTGGTGATGTATCATAACAAACCATGAAACAAATTCACACAACATGATTCTAATAATGAATTTTGAAAAATAAAATGGGGGGATAAAAGCATCTTTTTTGGAATCCAATTTAAAATGATACCAATGGATGAAGGCAGATGGGACAGTGAAATATTTGCAGATTCCAACTACCATCTGTCCATAATTTATTATCCATCTGATTGCAGGTTATTATTGTTTTTCTGCTATCATTAAACACTTGTTATTTATCTTGTTACACTGCTTCTGCATTTAACATTGAGACCTTCACAGATCTGAGTGCTGTTATCTCCAATGACCTATAATTTATGTAAGTCCTTTTGGTGTCCTTACTTCTGTTCACCAGACATTTAAAAGTGAATATTGCTCTCAGCTTAGATTGCTGATTAATTAATTTCTACCTTCTCTATCCCTGCATTGCAGCCTTGGGTTATGAGTTTGAAGTAATAATTCACTGTTGCATATAGTTTGTCAAGTTAAATTCTGCAAACTTCTGGTAGAGTCCAATTTCCATGCTACATTTAATAGCTGGTCCCTTAGAAATTAATCCCTTTCTATCTGTGATTTATTTTTTCTTCTGCTGCTTAGTGACAAAAATGGATTTTTCCCCCTGATCTGCTGCGCTCTGGCTGTCTTTCCTGCAGTATTCAGTGTAAATGACGTGACTCCATCTGCTACTTTTTTCTCCCTTGTGTAGTTTTAGCTCTGAAGATTACAACACAAGTTGGAATGTCACAACTGCAGGTGGCAGAACTACATACAGCTCTAAATAGAGACTGGTAGCAGTGGCAAAGTTTGAGTACAAATCTAAACATTCCCAACACTTGTGCAGATACGAAATTTCTCATCCAGCTCCTAGACATAGGCTTTCCACAAATCATCCAAAAGCCAGCTACCTTGCATTACTATTTTCCATTAGCCCAGTAAGGTTTGCTTCCATGTTGCTGAACCCATGCAAATAATTATGAGTTCAAAGTACCTTCCCTGCTACCTTCCCTTTACCATTACATGTTCACTAAAGGTGACCCACCCATCCTCTAGAACTGAGCCTCTTTCACTCGTCATCAGGTTTCCTACCCCTTCCATGTCTAATGAGGACCATAACTACAGATCTGGATTTAAAGTTACAGATCCCGTGGGAAATATTTTACTCTTTTTCAAATTTCTTTTCATCCTGAATTGAGACAGATAATCAAGCTACCAACTCCTCTAAGAGAGGAGTTCATATACTTTGAAATATTTCACTTATATTTCTTTAATGAACTCAGAAAACCATTACAGCTTTGATTTAATACTGAGTTGCATCCTCTCAGGTTTCCACAGCCTCAAAAAATTATCTCATAGGGTGGTTCAAACTTCACTCCCACAGTTTACCACAATTGTTTCAATAAGGATGACATCACACTGTAGCAGACTTCTTTGTAGCCTCCAAGCCTTATTTCCTCACTTTCAACTCTAACATTTTATTGTTCCATTTTATAAATTTAGGCTTTTGTCTTTCCATACAGACACTTTACCTCAAGCTTTTCACCCTTCCCCTCTAGTTCTCATTTCCATACATCACTGCCAGTCCTGTCCTTCCTGTCCCCCTCTCCAACAAGGTCAACTATCTCATTCTGTACCAAATTCAAACACTTGAACAAGGAAAATTTCTGACCTAAATATGAAGCACATTGGTGTGATAACATTTTTGGAACACTAAACCAAAAAATAAGAGTTGTGTTTGTAGGCTATCTACTCTCACATTTGATTTCATGGCTACATTTTGCAAAAGTGCATTCTTATCTCCAGAATTTTCTCGCTTTATTTCGTGGAAACAGATCTAGCTCTAGTCAGGACCCAAGCATCAAGCTACAAAATACAAAGAAGAAGTTTTCAAAGGGTGTTTATCCAGTAACTACCAAAGCACTTTGATTTCAGCAGGTACTGGCTAGCATCCCAAGCTTTGTTTAATATTGTAAGTAGGAAATTGGTTCTAGATCATTCATAACCTCTTGGAGTCAGTACCCATAATGAGAGTTCCCCAACCATCGCATAGATTAATTCTTTAGCCAAAAATGTGGTCCATGTCTGCTGTTAAAGCTAGGACACTGGGCAGCCAGGAATACAAAAGCCATCGAGACAGGAAAAGGTAAGAGGAGTGTAACTGTGACCTAAATGTTACAGCGTTTGTTTGTGGATCTCCATGGTACTAGGTCCTGTTCCCAAAATTAGCCTCATTTGAATACAATATACAGTATGTTCACACATCTAGGAACAACTTCCAGTGACATAAACCTAAACAGTTTTAGAAATTCTGACTTTTTTACAACATATTACTTGTATAAATGCAGCATTTCTATCCTCTTACAGTGTGCAGAAAGCACCCCAAGATCAACTGATGTTATTGTAAGAAAGTATTGCAGTGATAATATGATGTCTGCTGAAGTAAGCATCATTTATGGAGTACTGGATTAAAGACTGTAATATCCTGAAAATTCTCCACTGTTGGTCATAGAATCATGGAATCATAGAATGTTTTGCGTTGGAAGGGACATTTAAAGATCACCTAGTTCCAATGCCCCTGCCACGGGTAGGGACCCCTTCCACTAGATCAGGTTGCTCAAAGCCCTGCCCAACCTTATCTTGAACATTTCCAGGGATGGGGCATCCACAACTTCTCTGGGAAACCTGTTCCAGTGTCTCACCACTCCCATCGTAAAAAAATGTCTTCTTTATATCTAATCTAAATCTACCCTTGTCCTGTCACTACAGACGCTATTAAATAGTCTGTCCCCATCTTTCTTATAAGCCCTCTTTAAGTATTGAAAGGCCACAATAAAGTGTCCCCAAAGCCTTCTCTTCTCCAGGCTGAACAAACCCAACTCTCTCTGCCTTTCTTCATAGGACAGATGTTCCATCCCTCTGATCATTTTCATGGCCCTCCTCTGGACCTGCTCTAACAGATCCATGCCTTATACTGAGGACCCCAGAGCTGGACGCAGTACTCCAGGTGGGGGTCTTATGAGAGCAGAGTAGAAGGGGAGAATCACTTGCCTCGATGTGCTGGCCACGCTTCTTGTGATGCAGCCCAGAACAATTGGCATTCTGGGCTGCAAGCGCACATTGCGAGTGTCCAGTTTTGCATCCACCAGTATGCCCAAGAACTCCTCCACAGGGCTGCTCTCAATCCTTTCATTCCCCAGTCTGTATCGATATTGGGGATTGCCCCAACCCAGGTGCAGGACCTTGCACCTGGCCTTATTGAACTTCATGAGGTTTGTATGGGCCCATTCCTCAAGCTTGTCAAGGTCCTTCTGGATGGCATCCCTTCCCGCTAGCGATCAACTGCACCACCCAGCTTGGTGTCGTCCACAAACTTGCTGAGGGTGCACTCAATCCCCCTGTCTATGTCATTAATGAAGATATTAAATAGAACTGATCTCAGTACGGACTCTTGAGGGACACCAGTCATTACTGCTTTCCACTTGGACACTGAGCCATTGACTGTAACTCTTTGGACATGGTCATCCAGTCAATTCCTTATCCATCTAACAGTCCATCCATCAAACCCAAATCTCTCCAATTTAGAGGTAAGAATGCTGTGGGGGACCATATCAAAGGTCTTACAGAAGTCCAGGTAGATGACAGCCATAGCTCTTCCCTTGTTCACTGATGCAGTCACCACATTGTAGAAGACCACTATATTAGTCAGGCATGATTTGCCCATGTTGGCTGTCTCTGATTACCTCCCTGTCTTCCATAGGTTTCAACATGTCTTCCAGGAGGATCTGCTCCACGATCTTACTGGGCACAGAGAGTGAGGCTGACTGGTCAGTAGTTCCCAGAGTCCTCCTTTTTACCTTTTTTAAAAATGGGTGTGATGTTTCCCTTTTTCCCAGTTACTGCCTGACTGCCATGACTTCTGAAATATGATTGAGTGGCTTGGCATCTACGTCAGCCAATTCCCTCAGGACCCTGGGATGCACCTTGTCAGGTCCCATGGACTTATGTATCTTCAGGTTTCTCAGGTGGTCTCAAACCAGATCTTCCTCTACAATGAGAGGGACTTAATTCCCCCAGTCCCTGCCTTGAGGATTCAGGGCTTGCGAGATGTGGGAAGAGTGATTGCCAGTGGTAACTGAGGCAAAAGGATTGTTGAGAACCTCAGCCTTCTCCGTGTCAATTGCTACTGGTTTTCCTGTCTTATTTATCAGGGGCTGTGCATTTTCTTTGATCTTCCTTTTCTGGCCAACATACCTGTAAAAGCCCTTCTTCTTACTCTTCTCATCCGTTACCAAATTCAGCTCCAACTGTGCCTTAGCTTTCCTGATCTCATCCCTACATATCCAGTCAGCAACCCTACATTCTTCCCAGAGTACACAACCCTGGTTCCATTGCCTGTGCATTTCCTTCTTACATTTTAGTTTGACCGGGAGGTCCTTACTAAGCCATGCTGATCTCCTTCCTTGCTTGCCTGATTTCTTACACATGAGAATCAATAGCTCTTGCAACTCTAAGAAAAATGTCCTTAAAGAGCTGCCAGCTCTGTTCAGAGACTTTGTCCCTGAAAGCAGTTTTCCAGGAGATCCCATCCACTAATTACTTAAACAACTGAAAGTTTGTTCTTCTAAAATTCAGCATCCTGATTCTACTCTTCACCTGGCCCATATCCCTCAAGATTGTCATTGACTTCTGGAAACTGGTTACAGACATAGTGACAGCATGGATATATCTGCATTAGTTGTGCTGGTGTTTTTGACATGTTCAGATGTCTTCTAAGGGTTTTCATCTCTTCTGGGATGAAGTCACTAGTAATACCAACAGTAGACAGTGGTGCAAGGAATCGGTACACAAAAATGAGGAATAAGGTTATGGACAGATTTCAGGTGGGAAGTCACTTAAAATATGATACTAAAACTAATCAAAGCAACCCAGTATGATACTCTCTCATACAGAAATCTTTGATTGGATTTCTTTTTATTCCTCCTGTGTTGATTTCTGCTTCCTCAATCTAACCCAGTCTTTATACTTTGTACTTCTATTAAAATGTTGGGGTTTTCTTATAACATCCATCTTTGGGGATGTTCAAGAATGGCCACCACTGGAGGTGTTCAAGACTCAACTAGAGATGTCTTTGAACGGCCTGATGTATGTAGGCTTACTTTGAGCAGTGGGTTACACAAGATGACCTCTGAAGGTCCCTTCGAACCTAAATTACTATATAATTCCATAAATTCAAAATCTTCTGGTGTGCCAGACTTTGTGTCAGCCTGAACTGTAGCACAGGTACTGTAGCTCCATGTCAGGTAACAATCACGTGCTTTGAAACATACAGATATGTAATTCCATCTCTGCCTCCATGCAGCATTTGCCGTGCTAAATCATAGTGACTTGCAAGACTGTAAGTTAAATGTTCTAATTTAAGAAGTCAGTAACTGTGGAAATCCAAATACTATTTGGTCTGATGACATAAATTTAAATTGGATCATTTTAGCTATGCATTATGCCTCTATCTAATTTAACTCCCTTTATGTCATGCTATTTTTGGGCTACATTGTACAATCTTCATTCAGGTTGATTCAACATTAATTCAGAGGCATAGTCCCATTTTACTCATCCATGAAGCTTCCTTGATTTGAAAGGACCTACTCAACTACTAAAGAATTTGACAGCAAAAGGGTTACATGCTCTAGTCCTTAGGCAAAGCTGTTTCAGTTTAGATTTTTTTATATTGACACTTTAACTGATGGTATTTATTAGTGTGGTTCGACTTTATGCTACTCTGCAGCTGGGGAATAATTTATATTAATAACAATTATACTAATACAGAATGGTGTGGCGTGCTTGGGGATCCATGTTCTGCATTCTCTGGAAAACAAATTGTGGTCAGGATGGAGTCTCCCCTTAGAAAGCACTTGAGCAAATGATGAAAAATGCTGCATTCTGGAAGTAAATTCAAAGCAGGTGGATGGGGCAGCAGGAGGCCATATTGAGGAGAAATGGGCAGCTTCAGTCTCTCTCATTGCATATTCGTCAACTCCACCTGTTTATGTAATGACAAACAGCCAGACATTAATAACTGAATGGAAGGAATGACTTCCCATTGAAACAGATGCTATTCTGAAGCTCTATATGAAATTTCCAATTGTTACTGGTAATGATCTGTCATATACCTATAAAACATTTATTTTGAAGTAGAATAAGTGTGACTGCATTATCAAGGTAAATATTAAGCTATGGAAACTGTACTCTGCTGCAGTCTGGTTAATGATCTTGTTTCTTTTTACTCCTGGCCACATCTCTCCCTTCTGTTTGCCAGCAGCAACCTGTGCTGAAAGTTAGTAGGGGTGATGATTTTTAACTCGTTACCACCAGTGAGCTGATTGCTTTTCAAGCCTTCCCTAATCTGCACGTTCACTGCAGGAGTAGTATTCTGCCTGGCACAAACTTTCAGAGGAGCTGAAACACTGGCTTCCTGAGTTCCAGTATCTCAGATTAGATTTAACTGTGCACTATTTACATTTGGAGTTAGACTTCATTGTTAGTCAATTAAACCAGCAGACATGGATTAGTACTCTGTATATGTGTCAATTTATCCACACAGCACAGTCATCTTGTTTGTCAGCTGGTGGATGGTTTATTCCATTATTCACCTGAGACATCTGCTTTGCCAGTTAATAAGCCGGTGATTTTGTGTTAGTTTTTAAGAAATAGACTGTATTTCCAACTTTAGTTAATCCAGGTTGTTTGCTCAGAGATTTTTCTAGTCACAGATCCTAGAGTTCTCTTGGAAATTTATCCTACAGCTAATTAAGAAGCTGTTTTTATGATTCACTTTACCAGGGCTGACACACAAACAACTCTGCAGCAAAGCAAACCTTCTGCAGGAAAGTGGGGCCAAACTCCACTCTCTCAGCTGAAAGAATGACTTACTAGTAACTTAGTCCGGAAAAGAAATAAAATGGGTTTAATTCTCTCAGAGCCTTGAATACAGTGTTTGTGTTTGCTTTGAGGCATGTTACTAATCACCCTAAGTTAAAAAAAGATAGTCTACAAGTAATCTTAAAAACAAACTCAAATGAAACTACAAAAATAACACCAAAAAAAAGCACAACAATAAATTTGCCTTTTCAAATTGGTCTTCTAGCCAAGGCTGAGAGACTTCAGAGTGTAGTAAGGCATTAAATGACAATCCTGGAGTCACTTCTAATCCCAGCCTTACGACCCAACCAAAGTACATTGTACCACCCAGCCTCTTGCCCCACAAATTAATTACATGACTGAGGAGGCAAGATCAGTCTGTGCAATGTGGCAACTTCCTAGATATTTGAGGAGGAATTTAAATGTGTGCTGTCAAAAGTAGGAAAAGTTAATACTAGACGAAGGAAAACACGTTTATCCTGCCTCCACAAGTAGGCAGATGCACTCAAGGACAGATGAGGCTCTTGTGGTAATTGGTTATTCTCTAAAGGAGGAAAGCATCAGTGTTTTCTTAAATGCCACAAAAGTTCCAGGGGAATCCTTGAATCAAGCATGTTTATTTGTCATTTACAGAAAGTATGTTAATTATCCAGATAAAAGTAATTATTGAGTACTGGGGTGGGGATTCCCTTTGATATAAAGTTCTCCAATACCTTCTTTCTAGTTAGGGCCAGTGCTGTGACCCTTTCACAGAAACTGTATGTAAAGTCAGTAATTTTGTCAGTAAAGTCAGGAATTTTGGCTGTACTATATGAATAAGATCAAGCCTCAAATATCTCCTGCTCTTGAAGAATAGTATCTAAAATTACACATTGATTTGTTTTTACCAGTCAGGAAATTAATTATTGTATCATCATGTGCTGCCACCAATCATTATTTAAATTAAGCTGTTTTTTTTTTTTCCTTTTTTTTTTTTTTTTCCTGGAGACTACTTCTATTACTTAGAACAATATTAAATATCACATTAACATAGCACCTTTTCTCAGTGAGCGTGCCAAAGTGGTGTGCACACCTTGCATACAGAATATTTAATCAAATGAATATAGCCACCTTCTGAAAGTGGGGAAAGGTTTAGGAGGCATACCACGTTCTCAATAACATTTGTCATGTGAAGTTAAGAAGAATACCCCATTCAATGGAAAGAATAGGAAAATTTTGCAGGATTCAACTGTGCTACAAGAGTGTAGAATTCTTGTTTTTATGAAAAATGATGAGAGATTTCTGATTAATTCAAATGATCAAACTTGTTTCAATTTGATTTAAAAAAAAAAAATCCTTTAGAAAATATTGCCCCAGGCATTGTGTTTTGGACTTCTAGATATGGGAAGAAAAAGTGCCAGACCTGCTAAATCACAAGGTGACTCTTCGTTCCAAGTTCTGCTTGATGCTCTTCAGCCTAAACCAGAAGTTTCTGTCTCTGTTTCCACTTGGACATGTAGTATAGTCTCAACATATTTGTATTTCCTTGAATGTTTCTGAAAAGATTTTCCAAAAGTTCACCTTCTGGCAAGAAATACGGAAATGTAAAAGCTACTCAGCAATTCTTCAGCTACACAACCCATTTCTCTAATCTCATATAGCTGCCTTTTCACAACAGGTGAAAAAAATTGTAAATGTAGAGCAAGGCAAAAAAAAATCTGTGGGAGCCACATTTTATAAACACATTCAGTGCGTTTTACTGACTCTTCCCAGGAGTGTTCCCAACGCCTTCTATGGGGCTTCCCTCCATAGCCACTAACCCACCATTTGCCAGAACCTCTCTGGTTTGCTTGGGACTACGTAATGTTTGGCATCAAGACTCTCAGTTCTCCCCATGCAAATGAATTCCTTGCCAGTATTAGTAATTACCGGAGAAGTTTAACCCTTCTGACCTCACATTAGTGGCACACAGCTGGAAGAGTATCTCTTTGTTAGCCACACAAACCAGATGTATCTATGAAAACCACACAAACCCTTGTAACTCTCTCTGTGGTAAGAAAAGGACTTCTGGGGTTTGATGCGTATATCTTTTAAAGATCATCTTTTAAAAACATTCTGAGAGATTATCAGGCCAACTACCTTCTGTAATTTGCAAAGTATTAATATTAATTGTAAGAAGTCAGTTTTTCATATGCAAATATTTGTATATACTCAGACTACTACTTACTTCTCTGTTTAGAGAATGTTTCATTGCCTTTTCAAGGAGCTTATCTCAGGCTATATTATATCACATCTCCTTCTTATATGGCACTGCAGCGCTTCAGCTTTATGAAATTTTGTTTTCTTCCAGTTCCAACAGTGACTGAAGATTTTTTTTGTTTGGGTTCCTGTTTTGTTTTCCATTGCTCAAGAAACAGATTTTCAGTTGATTCTTTATTCCAAAATCATCCCCCCTCCGTATTTATGATTTTCTTAAGGATTTTTCTCTGGTGGTGGCTCATTTTTTTACTAGGGTTCTTAAAAACATTCACCTAACTTGATTTGTACTTAGCAGTCTCACTTTGGACAGAGATACGTAAAGCATTTCCTATTTGACTTTTTTTCCATAGGTATAAAAATGATTATTTTGTATTGTTAGTGCTGTAATGCATGTAAGTTCTGAGTCAGCTTTAAATTAAAATACTTTAAACTTGGAGGGACATGGAAAAGGAGAAAAAATCCCATTTAATTTTATTTTTTAGCATATGTAGCAAACTGGATGTAGAGTCCAAGTCCAATGTTTTAGTAAGCAGCATAATGAGACTTTCTGTCCAAACGCAATCATAATATTTTGTTCTTTTTATTTCTGGCTCAGTAAAACTGATAATAAATAAGTAATTTGGAAAAGTAAAAAATAGTGTGTGCATTGAAAGAGCTTTCTAAAGTCTTGTTTCTATCATGACTAACGACACTTTTCAGGCATGGCTGTTTTCACGACATATAATTTGTGAAAATTATTTTATATGCTTTATTATTAAAAAGGACGTGTTTCTATTGGTTTCACACAAAATACAATGAAAACATTTAGGATTTACAAAACCTCATTTTTCAAAACCTGAACTTGTTTAAGTGACTTGTGCCAAACCCTATTCTTTAATGTTCTTCCTGACCGTAAATCACAGCAACTTTTGATGTACATTGATGGAGCAATGAGCTAAAGATTTTCTGAAAATCACTAATATTATCTATACAGAAAATTTCAAACTTGTCCTTTTTTCTCTTTGAACACAAAAAAGGAAGAGTTTATCATTACCATTGGTTTTCTTAGACTGGCAATGAGTAATCTGAAGTGGAGGAAAAATGACAAAAATATACCCTCCATTGATCTATTGAACGATCTGGACAGGGAGGGCAGCTGGTTTTGCTTTGCTTGGCTGCCTTTGGGGCTCTTCTATAGCCCAAGCCAGTATATGGCCCGCCATGTGACACCCATATCCGCACTTCGCAAAGCAAATTCAGCCTTCATCTGAGTCTGCCTGTACTTCCCATCTGACCTTGCAGCAGGCTACATTCAAGCCATTGCGGGAAAGTCATCGAGGCATCTTCAAGAGGGAATTAGATGTTGCTTTATTGCATCTACAAAGCAGACTGATGACAAAGGTTCATTAAAGACTTCTTGGGAACAGGAGCTGTTAGCAGTCAATGAGCTGTTAGCCATGAGAATACACCTGCAAATAAGTGATATGGACAGTTGGCTAACCTGGCCCTGAGCACTTCTTTTGAGCTGTGTGCATAGCATGACAAACAGGGCATGGCTGATAAAAGTGATCTGTTCAGAAGCTGATAATAAGACATTTGTCTTCATACAGCTCAGGATTAGACAGAAAAACACAATTGCACAAAAATGTCAAAGACAAAACTGAAATAATTCAGAAATTGAGTGTTTCTACAGATGGCCAGAATATCCATAATTATAGAGAAAACAGAAAAATAAGTCAGAATTATAAACAAAGCTTCCATACACCTAAACTAAATATTACCATGATCTAAATATTTGGCAATCCCTCCCTCCCCCCCTAGCCCACCCCCATTAGAGGGTTCATTTGCCACCTTTCCTCTAACATCTTTCACTGAGACAACTGATGCTTGTCACAGAAGATGACATGATACCAGGCTACATGGTCCATACATCTAAGCATCAAAGATTCAGTGCAGTACAACCATGATCATAGATGCTCCTAGAATGGATCCTAGAGATTCTTAAGTTTTAGCACATCAGACTGTAAGGGGCCTTTCTCAGAAAACCAAAAATTTAACATAAAAAATTAAAATAATAATAAAAAAAGGAACTATGAAGCTTCTGATGGATAATTAAAATGTTCTTTTTTAGGAAAAAAACCTCCCTAAATTCTCTACCAATCTCCTGCTTTCAAGGCCTCAAAAAACTCCTTCTTTACATCTAGAATTTGGGTCTGCTGGTGACTTGTTTAATGGAAAAGATGAAGTGGGAGGAAAAGTGGACATTGTGCCATGAGTAACAGATTGTATGAGTTTTTTCCAGCTCTTATCTACCACTGACAATGTGTTGGTGTTTTTTGATTGTCATATCAGTGACAGTGATCTTAACAGAAGAACAGGTATTATTCATTTTTAATTGAGCTTCTCTTGGTATTTTGCGTTTCTATCTATTTTTCTGCTAAACCCATTGCTTGGCCCTAAAGTGCCCACTTACAGCACGTGATCAACAGAATGTACTTTTATTTTGGGAAAAGGGAGGAGAAGCCTTTCCCTAACCACACCTGTGTTTATTCCTCTGGAATAGTCTGAGATGTTACATACAAACCTGGCAACCTGTGGCAATCTAACAAGAACATGAGGCTTCACTGGATATTGAATCAAAACAAGAAAGAAAATGTGTGAAAAATTGAAATGCTAAGGCTGCAGAGAGAGCTTACAGTGCTATAATATATTTAAATACAATATACAATATGTGTTTAAGGCATCTAAATAAGTTTTAATAAATATTTAAGGGCTGGTTCTTGTCCTAGCACTAGCATTCCCATTCAAAGTACTGCTAACATACAAAAAGACTGCAAAACCGATATTTGTTGTATGCAAAAGAGGTCTACTACTGGGCCTCTCATACAAGTACAGTTCCCACTCACAGCCCTTGACATTAAAGACAAGGAGCAAAGTTCAAACAGGATAGGATGTGGCTAATCCAAAGCCATTAAATAATTTTGACACTGCAACTGTCCAGAATTTGGCTAACACAAAATAATTTACAATTTCTCCTGGTTAAGTATACAGATCTTGCAGCTATTAGGAAGCTATACAACTACTGCATTTAGCCTTTCTCTCTCTGACCTGTTATCAGTGTTAACCATAAAATGAGGAGTTAAAAAGGCAAGAGTAGAGTTCATTTGGGCTCAGCCATTGAGAAGAGTGTACCAGCTGCTCTTCTGCAGTGAGGTGCCTGTTTGGAACTAGAGCTAAGGCAAGATTGCCTACGAAAATATTTTTTCTGGAGCAGAAATATGGAACAGTATGTTAACCCAATTTCTTCCAAACAATACATTTCCTGACTGTATTAGGGACACTCACTGGATTCACCCTGGGTCTACACTTCCACTCCCTCCTTTCTCTTAATGCACAAAACTGATTGTTTCAAAACATGGGTTTGGGTTCAAAATAATAATTAATTACTAAATTACAGAAAGCTCTGCTTTTCCTAAGGTTTCTTCCAGCAGGTATTAACTTGATTCAAGTTTAGAGACATGCTTGGTTTGGCATTTGTCTTTTCTTTGATGACTCAGCTTTTTTTTGAAAAATAATCAAAAGAAATTTGTACCAAGGAAGACTGCTTTGTATAACCCAGTCACATGTATAATCCTCAATCAGGAGCGGCATGTGAGGATCAAAGTGAGATAGCAGCAAGCAAGCAAGTCAGGGAAAGGACTTGCATCTTCTAACTACAAGGAGATGGTAAATGGAATTTCCTTCTAAACAGCTGGAACAGTATTATAGTTTGCTTTTTCAAAGAGAGATAACTGTACACATTTGAAGGGGAGCTGGAGCATTCAGAAGTCAAAAAGTACTTGGGAAATCATATTTACGACTCTGCGGCCTGGCTTTTATCTTTGTGTCCTTTGACATTGCTGTTTAGTTACCTTGCTCTCTTCCTTCCACTATGAAAAATTAGCTAAAGGATGAAAATTTACTTTTCACAATGCTTTGGCCACCTCTTTCTGTCTCCTCATGCACTGCAGGCAGGGGGAGATCTTACTTAGGAATAGTGGGGTTAGCCCCTGCCAGAACTTTATATCCTTTGCCTCTGAGTTTTAATTGAGTCCCACAAAAGCATTAGAGCTGCCGCTGCCTGCAGGCATATTTAGCTGCATTTTCACCAATGTACTAACTCTTGAATCCCTGTACTCCTCCCTCCCCTCATTACTCTAGGTTTCTCTTCTACAGCTGGTTTCAAAACTGCTGGTTTATGCATAATGCATATGAGGTCCTTCCTCCTGGAAAACTGGGTCATTGAGATGTAAAATGAGTCTCTCCTACACTTTTGAAAACTGTACATGATGCAAAAGTTCAGCACAGTTACTTTACAATATGTGGTTACAACACACAGGGTGGAAGCCTCCATTTTTATTATTCCTCACCTGCCTGTATTCCAGTCACACTCACTTTTCTCTGACTCTCCTATTTGGGTGTAGCAGGCTGTGCACAACAATAAAGCAGTTTTCTGGTAGCAACAGCAACATCACTACAGTTGTAATATTTTGTTCATGGAAAATGTAGCAGGTAAGGAAATCCTGGTCAGCCCATGCACTATTGTGCTGGAGACTTCAAGACAAAAGGGATCTCTGAAGGCCTTATCTGACTAAATGTTAACAAATCTCAAAATATATATATATGCTGAGAGGTTCCAGGAACTCAGAATTTGTCAAACTTGTTTCAGACTGTCACTATGATAGCAGAAGGACCCTAAGACTAAAGAAAAATCTTATTCATAGTAAATATTTGGGTCCTTTTGTGTCTTTTTCCTTATTATAATTCACACTGTCTTACGATCACATGCTGACTCTACCTAATGTTCCAAGACGTCAGTCAGCCTGTATTCTACTTAACTGTTAGTAGAGAGGTTGTTCAGGTAGAAACACTGGCCCTGCAGATTTCAGTCTGGCTCAGTACTGCAAAACCTTTAAGCACCACAAGAAATTTCAGAAACATTACTTTCTTGTATTTAAAGATAATTTGAGTTTGTAAACTCTGCCTTAAGTCTAATAGCATGTTGTGAATGATGAATGAAGAATTCTTAGCAAACTAATAAACAACTTAAGACATTCAGAAGATCTACTATTCCTAAAACAAGATTCACACTGATGTATATTAATAATGGTTTTGTCTCTTTCTTGTACTTTTTAGAATAGATGGTCTTGTGATCAATAGCAAGACTTTCAAATGACAGAATTATCTCCACTCTAAATTGCCATCTGATTACTGCATGGGTCAGAACTTCTTCACCTACCAACATAAATACTAGCACATAATTCACTCTGTGCATGTTAAGAGGGCTTTTCCTGTAAAGCTTATTAAATCATGTAACTTGAGAAGCAAAATAACTGCTCTGACAGTTCTGCTTTCTAACCAGAGATAACAAATCCTACCTTTCTTTCACATTCTTCAGCTTCGAAGAAAAAACTATTAATAGTTAGTAATACGGTAATTGTTATATGAGATATAATTGTATGGTCAATTGTTTGTGTCAGTGGCTGTTTTAAATACAGTAGAAGAAATTCCAAGGAACCCCATAATATTCAGTTCTGAAATAACCTAACAAAAAGAAAAATTTCCTGCTAACTTCATAAATCTATGATTCATTTATGGTTTGCAAAATGAAAGACATATTCAGGAATTTAAAAAGAATTTGTTGCGATAGGATATTCACAAAAAAGAAATCTTGTACTTTCTTTTAATTTGGCAAAGCGTACAGTAGCTTTTAGCGGCTACATTTATAGGTCTTGCTCATGAATTTGTTTCTACTATTATCATAATCAAAGCTGTTCTCTCTACTCTGTGGTTGAATGCTCAGCTGTAATATCTTTCCTTGATAATTAGTGAAGGCTTTTCCTTTTTTGTTGTTTATTTATGTAATTTTTTTAGCGTAATTTTTTCCTTTAGATCACTAACAAATAATTAAGTTGCCTGTTTCCCCATTGACGGCAAACTCCTACACAAACCAAACTCTTTTGCTATCTTACCATCAGTTCCTTCAGCTCCATCTAGGGATTGTCTTGTCTTAAGCACCTGACTAAAATAAAAGAATCTGTCCCTTAAAGAAAGGTTTTATGAAAGTGTGCATTGTTGTTCCATAACCTCTGATTTTTGGCTACTTTCAGTCTAATAAAGGAGAATGGGGAAAAAAGACTGATAAATGTAAATTTAAGCTATATTTGCAGCTCAATATGCAGTCATCTGCACTCACAATGCTTTTGACTCATCTACTCCCACTCTGCAAGAAATTAACAGTAATCATGTTCTGTGAATTGTGAGACTGATCTGTGTCATCTCAAATTTCTAATGCAAGTTGGATCAACTGAAATGGTGCTCTAATTGATGCCTGTCACTCTGAAGAAGTGGTCTACATCTCACGAGTCATAAACTGAAGGGCTGTGCTGTCATTGTTCCTGCATTAAAGGCAATAAAAATGGTTGTACAGGAAGAACAGAAAAATTTAAAGTTATTTATAAAGTTTTAGTGAAATTGCATGGGTTTCAGCTAATTTTCAAGAGAATAATAAGTATATCGCCATCCAGTGAAATAGTATGAGAGAACTGATAGTCACTTCTGATTAAAATGACATCTAAATGTGCAGTGAGACCAGTGTCTAAGGGTTCTAGCTTCAGTAATTTTTTCACTTTTGCTGGGAAATCTGACTTTGCTGAAACAACACAAGACGCTTAAGTGCTCTGCAACTTCATGGTAAAGGTTGTGTTGTGCAACATGGGAGATCTTGACTTACATTACCACTCTTGTCAGCATAAATTGATGTGGAAAATTACCTCTGAATCAGCACCCAAATGTCATGACTATGAGTCTGTCTGAAGCCAGTGCTCTAACCATAAGGAGATATATATGCTCTTACTGAGTGGAAAATCTCACAGTGAAATCTATAAATTGAGATTTAATTTTCACTTAAATACTTTTTAAATCTTGTTTTTATTCCAGTCTGTAATTAAACAAATGTCAGTGTCTCAAACGTTACTACAAAATAGAACTGGCAGCTTCTGCAAAGCTCTGATCTGGCATGCTCTGTTAACATTATTTGCAGAGGATGGATGGTTTGGCAGATAATAATCACAGAATTGCTATGGAACCACCATCTTCATCTGCAGACTTTTCCAAGCTGGTTCTCCCAGTAATAAGCCACATAAATTTAGACCCTTAACCATATACCAGTCACTTGAGAAGTGACAGTTCAGGATTTATAAACCAGGCTATATTTATAATATAAAACTATATATATGCCTATTATAGAGAATGCTATTTAACTACAAAAATAGGTTTTTTTCCTTTCTTACTAAGCATGTTGATAAAAGTATAAACACAGTTTAATTTTGTGTTTGGCAACATCCTTTATTACTCTGCTGACTGATACATACCATGACATGTTGGAACATGCTACAGCTTCTAGCTGGATTCAACTGAATAAATGGGAAGAGGCTTAGTCAGGTTGAAAAGGTATTATAGTTGTAATCCATTCAACTGTGGTATTTAATCTGTTGCTTTCAGTCTCATAATTGGATCTTATAAATCAGATAAATAGGATATAATGTACAAATAGGATAAATTATATACATATATAATGGGATAAATATTAAATAAATAAGATAAATAAGATTACTGCTCAAGGTAAATGTACCCTGAACATTTTCTCATTTACTAGATCTCTTCACAGAGGGTACACCTTCTGGCAAGGTAGGAGAGAAAGCTCCTGGGGTGGAGGGGAGCCCTGCAAGGAACAAGGACTCACTCTTCCAAAGTGCTGGAAAGAAACACACTTCTGAAAGTCGTAGAAGGAACTGGGGAGCTTTTTGTCACCTGAGTGCAACCCTGGAGAAAGTTGCTCTGTAAGGATATGTGGGAGATAGAGACGTGCTGATGTCGTGGTTTAACCCCAGCCAGCAAATAAACCCCACGCAGCCGCTCGCTCACACCACACACCCCCCACCCCACACCTGGCGGTGGGATGGGGGAGAGAATTGGGAGGGCACAAGTAGGAAAGCTCCCAGGTTGAGATAAAAAGAGTTTAATAATTGAAATAAAATGAAGTAGAACAGTAATAGTAACAATGAGAACAACAACAATAACAGGATATACAAAGCAGGCGATGCACAATGCAACTGCTCACTGATCACCGACCGCAAGTCACAAACAGGGGCGAGCCCCCCCTCATTGGCCAGCTGGGTCCACCACCCGGTGCAAGCACCACCCAGCAACAACCAAAGCATCAATGGGCCATCAACACTCCTTTCATACCAAACCCAAAACACAGCACACCCCCCAAGCTACTGGGAAGAAAGTTAACTCTGTCCCAGCCGGAACCAGGACAGCTGATTTATGAACCTGTTTTATTTCTATTTGATCTCGCTGCATTTCCTGTCACTTTACAAAATTAAATGTATTAGTTTATGTTCTGATGAAATCTAAAGACTCTACCTGAAGTCCTGTCCCATCATAAGTACTTCTGTCTTTTTGCTTGTATATGTCTCACAGATACCAAATATTCTGGTGCCCAGCTTCATAATAAATTGCTTTCCCCTTTTGCAGATGAGACTGTCCTTCATTGTGGATTACTACCAGTGGAGCTAAGGCACAACAAGGAAGAAAACATTGTTATCCTTCCTTCTAATCACTTAACATGTCCACTCATTGGACAGTTACTAAAATCACTATATAGTAAGTGTCATAATTTACACCACTGTTATATTTCTGAAGTAGTTAGCCATTGTTTCTGTTAAATTGCTTTAATTGCTCTTAGGTGACTAACTTGAGCTACCTGCAAATAAGAAAAATTATTGTTCTGGAATGCAGTCATTTATGGCTGCATGCTTAAAAATCCTACCAAAACCTAAGCATCTTTAGGTTAAAAAACTTAAAAATTATAAAATGTTTAAGCTTTTATCCTTTTTTCTTTTTTTAAGATTCAGCAACTTTTCTACTAAAAAGTTCTCATTCATTTTAAAATGTTTTATTTATAGCAGTGGAGCAGAACAAAACGATGAATAGAAGTGATACTATGGAAAAATAATGCCACAGAAATTCTGGAAATGACCTCATATCACAGTATCTTTCAGTATTTTCCTACAGGTACAGGTGAATTAGAGGGCTTTTGAGTGAGTTGCAATTCCAAAGTACAGAAGCTAATATCAATACCAATAAATGGGAGAAGTATAGCATTGTGACTGTGCATAATTTGCATGTTGTATAAGAGGAGATAACAAACAAGGTTCAGGAAACTAGGCCCTGGGAATTAAAGATGAAAAAACATTTGTGATACATCTCATTTCCATTGGTTAATGTCAGCTGATGAATCAACTGACCCTTGACATTTTTCACTTGAGGTTGACAAATAAAAGATACTGGCAATAAATAACAAGCTTTCAGAACTAGAACCCTATGCAATATCAATATGGTGCTTTGTATTAAACTATATATATATATATAATGGGATAATGCAGTAGCAATATGGTGCTTTGTATTAAACTTTTAAAGACCAAAACTATTCCAGATTTTAGCAAGTTCTGTTGCTTCACTAGTGGATGTTAGAACAATTGACCAATTCATACACACAACACTTACTAAACTTTACCCCTGAAAATTATCTATGCATGTGGACACAACGGTCACTGAGAGAAGAGGATGAATTTGGAATTGTCTTGTGAAGAATTAAGTTCACTACTTTGCCCTTTTGTTTCCTGCCTCAATAGCCTGTTCTGCATAAATTTTAAGCTCCTGTAAATTTTTTCGTCTGTTAAATACCCTGCTTTTATTAAACTGATACTTTTAAGCAAATGCTTATTTCAGACCCATCTCTTCAATCTATTTCCCCCACCCAGTCATATTAATTTAAAGCCAACATATGACGGACTTTAAAATTGATCCGGTTTACATGGTGTTTAAAAGCAAGAGTAACTGAACATACACAATTTCTTAGTACCTGAAGAAGTGAAATCCTTGTAATTTTTTTCTAATTATTACTTATTAATTCCCCCTAGATTCTCACTGCTTGTTGTTATAAAGCTATTAAGCTCAGCTTTCCAAGAGGACCTAAGTAAGGAAAGACCTAATTCCTTTCAAACACAGTGCGAATTGGTGACACAGCTGAACTCATGTATGAAAGCAACAAATTTGTTCATTATCAGTCAATGATTTCTTTTTGTTAGACTCACCTATCATTTCATCATTTCCATTCAATGCAGCTTTAGCTAATGCTAAAATTCACATTTATATTTGTGGTGGATTTACCCTGGCTGGATGCCAGGTGCCCTCCAAAGCCGCTCTATCACTCCCCCTCCTCAGCTGGACAGGGGACAGAAAATATAATGAAAGGCTCGTGGGTCAAGATAAGGACAGGGAGAGATCATTCACCAACTACCGTCACAGGCAAAACAGACTCGACTCGGGGAAAATTAATTTAATTTATTGCCAATCAACTCAGAGTAGGGTAATGAGAAAATAAAAACAAATCTTGAAACACCTTCCCCGCATCCCTCCTTTCTTCCCAGACTTAATTTTACTCCCAAATTCTCCACCTCCTCCCCTAGGGTAATGAGAAAATAAAAACAAATCTTGAAACACCTTCCCCGCATCCCTCCTTTCTTCCCAGACTTAATTTTACTCCCAAATTCTCCACCTCCTCCCCTCAAGCGGCGCAGGGGGACGGGGAATGGGGGTTGCAGTCAGTTCATCACATGTTGTTTCTGCCGCTCCTTCCTCCTCCGGGGGAGGACTCCTCACACTCTTCCCCTGTTCCAGTGTGGGATCACTCCCACGGGAGA
>NW_009213444.1:0-249 GCF_000690835.1 Fulmarus glacialis | reverse complement strand
AGGTGAATATCTGCTCTCCCGTTACCCTCCATGGGCGGTAGAGGACAGCCTGCCTCACCATGAGCTGCAGGGGAATCTCTGTTCCAGTGCCTGCAGCACCTCCTCCCCCTCCTTCTTCCCTGACCTCGGTGTCTGCAGGGTTGTTTCTCTCACATATTCTCACTCCTTTCTCCAGATACAGTTGCTTTTGCACAGCAACTTTTCCCCTTCTTAAATATGTTATCTGTCGTGGTTTAACCCCACGCAGCC
>NW_009213443.1:17259-21008 GCF_000690835.1 Fulmarus glacialis | reverse complement strand
GGCCTCAAAACCACTCATTCACGACAAGAAGCAACATCCTACTTATTTTTTGTTATTACTACAGCATATTCCATTACTAGGTTTCAGTTATGAATACTACTTCGGAGGGTCAGTGGTAACAGCCCAAAATATACCGTTAGGTCTCAAAATGATCAGATGGTCTGTACATCAGTGGGTAAAAGAGGATGCAAAGATGCTGAAGATTAGGATGGAAGCAGCTGATGTTTAAAAATCAAACCATAAGAAAGGGAATTTTTAAAGTTCTGTAAGGTAAGATTTATTTAGAAGAAAGTGAAAGTGAGAGATAACAAGATGAAACTAAGAAAGTGATGGTATTTTCCTGATTCATGACCAAGCAATCCCTCCATCAGCAAGATTCTGAAAAGCTTTAATGAGTAATAGCAAAAGGAAGGAGAAAGCTGGGAGAGAGAATGTGAGCTTAGATGTTTGATAAAAGACAATCCCAGTGGTGGCATAATAAAAGCAATAGCTACATTATTGTTATTTATCTTTTAATCTTCGGCATTAAGGTGAGTCTAATATTTCTATAAAGAATTTTTTAAAAAATATTTTTCCTAGGCTTCATTTGCATGATTACTGACTCAAAATAAAGAACATGAAAGAAAGCAAAAGAATTAACTATATCTAGTATGCATCAAGTTAAAACTAGTTTCTATTAGCATTTCTTCTAATCAAGGTATTTAGCCTTAGAAAGCAGTATAAAACCACCCAATGAGCAATACAAAACAGCAATTATGTTTTGGTATGTAAAGCAAGAATTCTCTGCTGATAAGTTGTTTGTCAGGATTTGTTTTACTATAGCAATTGGCATTTTATTTGGAAGTGCTATGTTCTATGATAAATATGGAACAGAAGCGTTGAGAAGTTTTACTGAACTAGACACATCATTTTTACTTACTTCTCAGCAACAAAAATGGGCATGAACCCTCTGACTCTGTGCGCACTGGCAGTCTTCTATGATCAAATAAAGAACCAAGATAGTTACACAAAAAAAAATGCAGGAACATAAGTTAGAGGTTAAGATACTCACTACCACACCTTTTTACACCAGCTAGCCTCAAAATATCGGAGCAAAGTTTTAGATCTCATGGTAAATTCAGAGAGACAGAAATAGCATTCTCACGGGAAGACAGATCAGATTTCCCTAACTGGGCTCCGAGACATAGAAATATTGCAAGATCCAGTCACCACTGTCATTAGCAAAAAATGACTGAACGATACTTTTTTCAGCATATCGGCAGTGCATATTTAAGTATCATTCTTAGGAGATTTGCAAAGTAATATGACTTTACAGGCTGATATGGCTTGGACAATCTCCAAACCTGAGACAGCATGGATCCGCACACTCAGTACCGACGGAAGATGCTAGAACCAAATGTTCGCTTTCCTGCCAGGCTAGCCCTGACTAGGGGCATGAAACTTGCCGTGGCTGAATGGCACAACTCTGGGGAACCAGGCATTAAATCTCATGTTGTACGGGCGTTTTGTCATTGTCAGAATCGCACCTTTCAACTGTGCAATTAAATTATATATTTTCATTAATCTCTGCATATGTGTCATTATAAAATGAAACAATTAATTACAAGTTTATCCCTAGATAACAGTGGAATTCACTTCAGCACACCGATTTTGGCACTGAACTTTTTCTAGTTTTTTATGTGGCACAACCGCAAGATCTTTGTACGTTAATTACTTTCTATAGTATCATTTAGCCTGCAGCATTCCAAATAAAAAATCAAATTTCCCTGGCAGAAATTACCCATTTTAACCCCACATTTCTCTGGTAAAATTTATGGAAACTGTAAGACTACTCTTAGTTCAGTCACCACTATAAAAATATCATTAAAGTCATATGCCTTGGATCCTTTTATTACACACAGAATTTTCTATATAACAGATCCTTACATTCCCCGCTTTTCCTGCCTTAAGTGTCCACGTATACATAGTTGCACTATTATTTTTTCATTAATTTAATTAATGTGCCTAGTATTGTAAAAATTACATTCAATCCATCTCATATATAGAAGAATCATTTCCGTCACAGAGAACAAAAATTCATTTTGTTACAACATGAAGAATATTTACCTGTTCCTCCTGGCAAAGAGAATCAGTTAAATGATTTATCCATGAAGTCCACAATTTCTCATTCAACTAAACAAGAGGGAAGAATCCTTAAATCCCTGGCCCTAGAAAAGCTGGAAGCAAATGTTCCTTACCTGGGCACTAATTCTACTCATTCACGGACACAAATTCAGAACCATAGATGTTTGAGGAACAAGTTCCAGGGGGAAAAAAAAAAAAAAAAAAAACAAAAAAACACAAAAGCATTCCAAAGAACAAAGTTTCAAACAATATTACTTAACAATATTAATTATTGTCTAGAAAAGTCAAAATAAGCTAATAAAAACATTGCATGAAAAAATAGAGAAATAGTTTAATGTTATAAAGAAACCAGGGGAAAAAAAAATCAGTCTGAACATAGAAATTCTTTTAAGATGGTGATAAACAGCAGTGGGTGGCCAGACAGCTGGGATTAAACCTTGCCCATATATCAGTGAAGTGAAGGTGCAATGAAAGCAGCCTTTTGTTACCTGCAGGTGAAAACCTCAGTAAGAACACAAGTTCACTGCCAGAAGACTGCTCCAGGACAAAGCCCAGCTCTTATTCTCTAGTCGCTAATAAAAAGCTGAATTATTATGAATTGAATTATGGCAAACACGGTAAGTGGATGTACATAATTTATCATCCTCCCCCTAGGCAGAAAATTTGCAATGTTTTAATTGTTCTTAGAACATGCTGTCATCTCTTGCTCTGCCGCTTTTACTCCATGGCTACTGGACTGATAAAGCACATTAGAAGCAACTGATGGAGTTCAGCAATGCTGGGGACCACCCAATGTCATTACTTATTTTAAAGTCTGAATTAATCCCGAACAAAGACGTTGTAATGACATTTCAAGAATGAACTCACTTTACACAACCTCCTGTCAATTGATCTCAATGAGGGATGGGATGGGATAGGATTTCACTCCTAAAGAAAGGCTATGTCATTATGCCACCAGCAGGGATTCACAGGAAAAGCAAGGAAGGAAAGTAGGAAGAATGGAGGTATTGTTCAAAATGTGGTGGTTCAGTGCTTCAGATACCTCCGAGTGACAAGACTGTGCTATCACCTATTTATTCTTTTCAGTAACTGCTTAATGGGTTTCCTACAGAGTTTAGGCATTTTCCAGATGAGGCATTTGCTGAGCAGGGATGTCAGATTGGCAGTTGCGTGTCTAAATTTCAGCATGTCTAAAAATCACCCACTTCAAGCCCTATAGTGACCTGCCAAGACTTCAGACTTGAATGGAAGCAGAAGAATTGCAATGCATGAATTTCCAGGTCTCCTCTTCAAGTGTCTATACCACAGAGCCTACTTAACCCCCATTTGTGACCACAAATGTGATTGGGTGGAGGGTAAACCCTCCACAACAATCTTCTCTGGCTGTCCTGACATACATGGCAGTTTGCCTACTGCTGTCATTTTCTGCTGCCAGTGGTTCAGCAAAGGGTCTAGGTTTTCTGTGTGGAGTTCTGTTGTGGTTTAACCCAGCAGGCAGCCAAACACCACACAGCCGCTCGCTCATTCCCCACCCCGCAGTGGGATGGTGGAGAGATTTGGAAAAAAAAAAGTAAAATTCATGGGTTGAGATAAAGACAGTTTAATAGAATAGAAAAGGAAGGGGG